>NC_029791.2:14247309-14249195 GCF_000816755.2 Arachis ipaensis | reverse complement strand
GAACAAGTAGAAGAAGCTGTCATTGTACAAGAAGAAGAGTTGGTTGAAGATCTGGGAGATGCTGAACCTCCATGGGAATTCAGAGCTGAGGAGAAATCCGTCAAGGACATTATAGTTAATGCTAAGGAGGATAGCGCACAATCCCCAAGGCAAATCGTTTGTGAAGAATCAGACGAAATAGTCCAAGAATCAAATTCTCTTGATAATGATAGTCACAAGTCAAGTTTTCTTAGTGATGAACTTGCATCCGCAAGTGAATTCTCTGAGATCAAAGAATCTTCCCCAAATGAATACGAAGATGATGCAGAGGTAGATTTCTCTCAACCTCCAATCTATGACTCAAGTGATGAGGAAGACATAGAAGACTTTGACCAGGGTGATGATGCATTTGAAGATCCTTGCAAAGAAGTGGAGGAATTCACAGAAGAGCACAAGGGAGTAGAACTTACAGAACCACCAGAAACACCTTCCCCAAGGCCATTACCACCTAATACAAGCTTCAAGTGGGTACAATCCTTAACTTTTAACTTTACTTATTCACTTGAATATGGTTTACTTGAAACAGATGGCCAGCTTAGAGCTATCTGCGGCTTTAAGAGTAAGAGGGAAATGGCTCGTGCTCAGAGCTGGTGTACAAGGTTCAATAAGGTTCCACGCTTCAACTTGAAGTGCACGGATTGGCATCAAAATCAATCGAATAGATCTCGGAAAACGTTTGGTTACCATGGTGAGAATTTACTTTTTAAACCGCCCGGATGGAAACATGGAGATCAAGACGGAGGCGGATTTAAAAACAAGGCTTGGGATCCTGGAATCTATTCTGACATTCGTCACCCCAGGAGCCTGAAAATCTGTTTGAAGCTGCTCAGAAGCTTTACATGCCTAGTTTGGGACCCCGGAGGCTATTGGCATTCCAAGCACTGGTGGAGATTTCTGGATGAATTTAAACACAAGCCACCATAACAGGAAACTCTTCAAATGTCCAACTTAAGGACTTTAACTAAAAGTGCTAGGTGGGAGACAACCCACCGTGGTATGATTTTTCTTTTGCAATTTTAATTTTATTTAGTTTTGTTTGTTTTTGAATTTTATTTTATTTTATTGAACCTGGAATCATGCATAGCATTCACATTAAGCACTGCATTCTGCATATTGCATTCCGCATTCTGCATATAAAAAAAAAGGGTGCGCAACGCGATTGCATGCCCCATGCGATCGCATCAATGGCGAACTACACTTCCCATGCGACCGCGTCATCCACGCGGCCGCATGACCTGGAAATCGGCGTAAGGATCCAACGTCCAAAAAGTTAGGCTGGAATCGTGCGGCCATTGTGCGTCTAGCACAAAATGGCCCACGCGATCGCATGCCCCATGCGATCGCATCACTTGCACACAATCAATCCCACGCGACTGTGTGAGCGACGCGACTGCGTCGCATGGATTACACGAACACCCCCTAGGAGACAGAGAGTTGCACTGAAACAACACTGGATTCATGCGTTTAGCACAAATTCCAGCCACGCGATCGCATGCCCCACGCGATCGCGTCATTTACTCTTTTTGCCCTCCGCGCGATCACGTCATCCACGCGATCGCGTCAACCACCCATTTCGCACCAGCCACGCAACCGCGTGCTCCACGCGGCCGCGTGGATTCAAATTATAACCCCCCAGGTCACGCGAAACCCTATTCTCGCGCCCCCTTTGAACCCACCTCCTTCCTTCTCTCCTCCTCCAAACCACAACCACCACCCAGCCACCACCGCGCTACCACCCCGACGCCACCGACCACTCAGACTCCACCGCCACCCAACCCTCTCCCTCCTTCCCCCTTCTTTCTTCCTCTTTCTTCTTTCTCCCTCCTCCTCCACCACTGCTCCCTTCC
>NC_029791.2:14241036-14247303 GCF_000816755.2 Arachis ipaensis | reverse complement strand
CGTATCCGCCGCTCCCACCACCACCCGCAACCCCCAACCCTCTCCCCTATTTCCCCCATTACCCTTCCCAAAGCCCCTACCCCCTAACAGCAGCAACCGCCGTGCCCACTGCCGCCAGCCGCCACGCCGGACGTCACCGCCACCACCCCAGCCACCTCTGTACCCCAACCTCCTTCTTTCGCCTTCCAGGTTCCGCAACACGCAATCCCTTTTACCCGTTCGTAGTTTATTCTTATTTTTCCGTTTATGTTCATGTTAGGATAGTTAGATATGCATGTTGTAGTGGATTTTAGGTTGTTAGGTAGCCTAGGATGTGGTTAGTGGATTTAGGTCTGTTTACTTGCACAGTTCTTGTTTCTGTTTTATCAAATTTGCGACTCTGCTGCTGCTGTGATCTTGTTTATATGCTGTATTTCTTGTATATTGCTGCTCTTTACACTGAATTTTCATGCTTATATTCATTATATGTAACTGCAGCTTGATTTTTTTAATTCATATGAACTGTTTGATTGCTGCTTATTTTCCAGGAAAGTCCTATTTTAGCCGGAATGCTGCCCAAATTTCTGTAAAATATTTCTGTTCATATCTTGGTTTTGGCATTTTCAACTGTGCTTTCCTATAATTTCACCGAACCAATTCATGAATGCTCAGGCACGCATTCTTATTTTCTTTGATCTCCTGGTTCATAAACTGCAATTTTGATGTTTGATTCCTATTTTTACTTTTTTTATCTCTATTTGAATCATCATCAAACTGTCTTACTTGTTTGTATATGAGTTACCTATAGCTTCTACCTGTGATTACTTGGTACTTGGACTTTTTTCATTATGCCTCTTACTTTAACCCATTTTTCACTAACTCACTAATTTTAACTCTAACCAACCTAACCTTTTCAAAACTTTTTTTTTATTATTGCTTTTCTTTCACTCTCTTTTACCATTCTAACCAAGGCATGATGTTAATTTTTCTATTTAACTCGTATTCAATTACATTGTGGATTGTGATTTCTTCTTTTCAGACTTTTCACTCCTATACAATCCTAAATGCACATTTTACTTAACTCATATTCATTATCCTATTGCTCCTTTGCCACTTTGTGTTTTCTTTGATTATTTGCCTATTTGCTTTCATATTTTTATTATATCCTGGTTTTCTGTTTTTCAGGATGTTAGATTCCCAGAGAAGGGGAAAAGGCAAGGCTACTTCTGGCAAAAGAAAAAGAGGAGAAGCCTCCGTGTCTATCATCGACCTCATGCATGATGCCTCATCGCGGGAGAAAGCCTTTACCCCGCAGGAGAAGGCCGACCAGCTACTTCCCGCCAATGACTCAGTAAAGTTTGCAAACCGATACTGTGAGCTGAAGTATCCGGTGTTTGCAAACTCCAGGAACCTATACCTGGAGCGGACTTTGAAGATCCCAGAAGAACTCCAGCAATATACCTCTGATCAGATCAAACAAAGAGGCTGGTTCTTTCTGGAGAGACCTCTGACTGAGGTTAATGCATCTTGGGTTAGGGAATTCTACTGCAACTACTTCAAAACTTCCCTAGATGCAGTGAACCTCAGAGGGAAGCAAATTCTGGTTACTGAGGAGGCAATAGAAGAGGTTCTGAAACTTCTGCCTAAGACTGATCAGACAGATGGCTATCAGAAAGTTGAGGAGGATATGCGCTATATGCGATTTGACTGGGATGCAGTCAAGGCCCGGATTGCCCTTGACCCGTCAGTTCCTTGGATCATGGGTCAGAACACCACCATGCCCCCAGGGAGAGGCAGAGCAGGCAGACACCCAGCAGGCAGCACCCCAGCAGATCCAGGCTGCAGATTCTGAGATCCCCATTCAGACAGCCCCTCCTCTCCAGCAGCCGGACATTCAGCCAGCCACCACAGAGACACCAGCTACCATCCCTTCCAGTGATGACACCCCTTCACACCCTGCTTGAGTGAGCATCAAGGACGATGCTTCATTTTAAGTGTGGGGAGGTCGCCATCTCTGGCGTATTATTTTGGTGAACCACTACAGACTCTTTTTCTTTTATTTTGGATATTTTTCTGTATTTTTCTCTTTATTTTTTATTTTTATTTTCTGAGTATTTATACATTGCTACTGTTTATGTATTTTTACTCTATTTCTGCATTTTGCATTTTTAGTTCATATTTTAGCCACTTAGTTGCAATTCTAACTTATTAGTTATAGAAATTGTGGATTGATTAATATAGTTTATCCTTTTTAGCATAAGATAACTCAGAATAGATTGAAGGCTCATAAAAAAATGGGTCTGGACCTCTTGCGGGAATGATTTGGAAGATCCAAAACAAAAAATAGTGGTATTTGCTAGCAACAACATAATGGAGGCAGTTCAAGATCCGACCCCTCTTATCTTACTAACTGGAATCAAAGAATTAGTAAATCTGTTCCGCCCAAAATGGGAATGGGCTAGGACATTTTTTTCAAATATATTTTTTAAGTTCAAATTTTGTAAAACCGAATAAACGGGCTTATAGATAAAAGACAAAAAGAAAAAAAGGAAGTAAACTAGAGACTTTAACAGAATCAAAACAACCCACACCTTGTATATATAGCATTACATGTTAGTTAACAACACTTCATCAAGGAAAAATACTAGAACTTTAAAGCCATTCAATATAAGTTTTACATTGAGAATAATGAGAATTTTTAACTAAACTTGCATGACATACATAAGTGATAAATGATTTTTGAGCTAGAGAACACATAGCCTGTAAGTTTTGAGCTTAATTGTATGGTTACATTCAAACCATAATTTTTATTCCTGTGTGTTCCGCCCTTCTTTTATATTCTGATGTTCTTTGCTTTGCTTTAATCTATATGTCTAATTATAGAATATAGAATATAGAATATAGATACATACCAAAAGAGTAATTGAGGCCATCATTTGATTTTAGCTCACTTATCCCAAAAATAACCTACCTTTTACATCACCCTTGTTAGCCCCCTTGAGCCTTTAAATTCCCTTTTATTCTATTAGCCACACTACTAGCCTTAAGCAGAAAAATAAAATAAAATTCCAAGTTGAATCCTTGGTTAGCTTAAGATAGAAAATTATGAATAGTTTAAAATGTGGGAAACCTATTAGGAACATGGATGATAAAAACAAAAGGTAGAAGAGTTGAAAAGAATAAAATAACTCAACTTAAGAAATTTTTGGGAAGCATGCTTATGAGAAATCAAAGTGATTAAATAACCATGTGCATAAAAAAAATTTAAAAAAAATTTTCAGTATTTAATAAAGGGGATACAAAAGAATTCCCCAAATGCAAAAATAAAAGCAATGCACATGGAATGAGAACAAAAGTTGAAACATGAGCATGTAACATCCAGAAGTGGGAAAAATATGGGAAAATAGGTAAATAAGTTTTGTTTTACTAAGTATGTATATTAGGTGAGATCTTAGTCTAATTAAGGATTCACTTATTAGCTCACTTAGCCTTATACATATATCCTTAACTTTACCTTGGCCCCATTACAACCTTAATTAAATACCTCGTGATTTTTGGTATGACTGTATTCTATAATTGTTGATTGGTTAGATGAAGAACAAAGTTATAGGAAGGAAGAATAAAAAGAGGAATAGAGTGATTAACCCAATAAACACTGAGTGATTAGAGAGTAAACACAAATCCAGTGAGGGTTCAATAGCTCATTAACATTTATCTCTGTTTGAATTATCTAATTGTCTTGCAAGTTCATAAAATGTTTTTTCTCCCATCTCAATTGTAAAAGTGCTTATTGATTATCTAAGGCTTGGCTATATATACATATATGACTCCTTGAGAATGTGAATTAATTTAACTACCTGTAAGCTTTATATATAAGTGAATAAATTAGAATTGCATGATGCATCATTTATTTAGGTAGTTGCATTTAGATTAGATTGCATTGCATGACATTCCATCACTTTAACCTTACTTATTACCTTGGATTTAGCATGAGGACATGCTATTGTTTAAGTGTGGGGAGGTTGATAAACCCATATTTTATGATATATTTTGTGCTTAATTTGAGTGATTTATTCAATCCTTCACCCACTTATTCATGTTAATTGTATGGTTTTACTTCTCCTTCCTTATTATGTGATGTATGTGAAAAACATGTTTCCTATGCTTTAAAATTAATTATTTTAATTACCTTTATTTCCATTCGATGCCGTGATTAGTGTGTTGAGTAGTTTCAGATCTTCTAAGACAGGAATGACTCAAAGGATGGAAAGGAAACATACAAAAATGGAAGGAAAGCACAAAACGGAGTCCTTGAAGAAACTAGCATCCACGCGATTGCTTGGACGATGCGATCGCGTGCCAAGCGCGAATCAACAGCGACGCGGCCGCATGACTAACGCGACCGCATGCCTTAAGCAGAACGAATATGACGCGGTCGCATGACTGACGCGACCGCATGGCAAGGAAAAGCTCCGAACGACGCGACCGCGTGACCCACGCGGATGCGTGACAGAGGCCACGCACCAGAAATTGCAGAAATCGCTCCCAGCGATTTCTGAAATCCTTTTTGGCCCAAATCCAAGTCCAGAAGGCATAGACCAGAGGTTATGAAGTGAGGGAATGCATCCATTCAGGGAGAGCTCGCCAATTTTTACTTTCCA
Organism: Arachis ipaensis; assembly: GCF_000816755.2. NCBI lineage: Eukaryota > Viridiplantae > Streptophyta > Magnoliopsida > Fabales > Fabaceae > Arachis > Arachis ipaensis. The sequence goes on along the minus strand of NC_029791.2, from coordinate 14,242,663 downwards.
TGAATTAGATTTAGTTTAGAGAGAGATTCTCTCTCTCTCTCTCTCTCTCTCTCTTTAGGATTAGGATTTAGATTTAGGATTTTTATTCACTTTCAGGATTATCTCTTTTGATCAGGTTCAATATTCCTTTTATTTACTTTTACAAGCTACTTTATGAATACTTTCATGTTACAGATTATTTGAATTAATGTTATTTGAGGTATTTCAGTTTAATATTGATTTCTCTTATTCATTCTATTGTTACTTTTACTCTGAAGATATTTTTATTCCAAGTAGATTTATTTTTCTCCTTTTGGTCTTGGTTAAGAAATCAGTAACTCAGGAGTTATCCAATTCAACAGCATAATTGATAATTGTTATCTTTGTTAACTGAATTGAACTTTCGTAATCCCAATCTTTTCTTAGGAAATAAATAGAATTCGAAGATCAAACCAATTAATCCCTTGACCTTCCTTTATTTTAGTAAAGGTTAACAAAGTAGAATTAGGATTCAACCATCATCATCATTGCTAGGGATAGCTAGGATAGGACCTCTAATTTCTCATACCTTGCCAAAAGTTTGCTTTACAGTATTTATTTATTTTCAATTGCCATTTAATTTACTTGTCATCAAATTACTCGTTCCTCATTCTTGAAACCCCAATTTTACAATCTCCATAACCGATAATAAAACCATACTTCCCTGCAGTTCCTTGAGAAGACGATCCGAGGTTAAATACTCGGTTATCAATTTTAAGGGGTTTATTACTTGTGACAACCAAAACGTTTGCACACATGGGATTTTTGTTGGTTTAGAAACTATATCTACAACGCGACTGTTTTTATGATATTCTTTACTGGCAAAAATCTTCGCTCGTCAAATGTGAATGCAAAACCATGTGATAGAATGTAAGACTTTAACTGATAACAAAGCTGGAAGTATTATTCTTATCCCAAGACTAAATCTAATTCCAAATAATAAAATATTACCGGTCAGGTTTAAAAGAAGACAATTTTCAATTAGTATATCATTTGCAATGACAATAAATAAATCTCAAGAGCAAACTCTATCAAAAGTTGAAATATACCTTTTAAGGTAAGTTTTCACCTATGGTCAATTATATGTTGCATTATTAAGAGTAGAGTAAAGATGGTTTACGAGTGCTATTGCAAGATCACAAACACTTGGAAGAAAACTACACGATGAATGTGGTATATAGAGAGATTTTTGATAACTTATAATGAAAAAAGTAATTTTTTAATTTCTTAGTCAAATTTATTAATAAAAATCTATATTATTTTATTCTTTTGATAAACTATTCTAAAATTACATTAACCATAGAATTTTATATACTAATATTGAGATATAGATATTTCAAGTACATATTTTGCAAACATTAAAGGGGATGTTGAGTTATTTTTTAGTGAATTTAAAATATTTACTTTTTATTAGAGATATTTGTACATTAGAAATTCTTAAATTTATTGTTGTTCATCTTGAACTTTCTTTAATTTGTTCTTATTTTACAGTAAAATAACATGCAAATATTTGTTGGTGAGTTAAATGTTACTCAAATATTTAATTTAACATTGAATATATATATATATATATCTAGCTTATTGAACAAAGTAAATTAACATTCGAGTT
>NC_029791.2:14239909-14240453 GCF_000816755.2 Arachis ipaensis | reverse complement strand
CGATGATTTTAGTTCAATTAGAGGAGCGAGAATGATGTATCTCTGTCTACTCTACTTAGTCATCTTAATTTTTAAACAAAGAAAAAAATATTATGTTTTTATTATATTAAATACACACTCTCAGTATTGACTTTAAAGTCCAAAACAACACATTTTCTTTTACTAATAGTATATCACTTTCTTAAACTTATTATTAACAATTCATTATTTTTAAATTATTTATTTAAATTTTAAAAATCAGACAAGATAGTCGACCGATTCAACTGAAAATCGACGATGACCAATCCAATTTCAACCAAAAAAACAAAATATTATAAGAAATTGGTCAAAGAGTCAATTAACACCTTTCATTCTAGAGACGTTATTATAAAAAGTGTCTTTAACTAAAATTATGTCGTCTAAACGTATAATTATTAAAAATAGCATAATTTATATATTATTCATATTACTTTTGTAATTATTTTTTATAGTTGATTAAAATATATTTATATTATTTGAAAAGTTTATATAAATATTATTTTATAATATAAAAGTATACATGTAT
>NC_029791.2:14236049-14239809 GCF_000816755.2 Arachis ipaensis | reverse complement strand
CAACTCCTCTATAAGCCAACATAAGCCAACTCTATTATAATTTAAATTTTATAAATAAATAAAAATTTAAAAATTAAAATTGATTTTTTTTATATTTATCCTAATCACATTTATAATACACAATAAAAACAATTCATAAAAAACTTAATCCCTCTCCATTTATTTAGAAATAGTCAAATCTCTTCCTCCAGAAACCCGCCATCTCCACCCATTTTTACTCCGCTACCCACCAACCACTATCGCGTCTTTTGTCGCGCTGCATGGCCTCTTCCGCGCGTCCCGTCGTCATCCTTCTTTCGTCGACGCCGTCGTCCACCGTCCCAATGCATATGCACTGTCGCGCCCCATCCGTTGCGACGCAGCTACCGCCAGTCCCCCATTCGCAATGCGCGATCAACTACTCCGATCCATAGTGACTCCTCCACTTGCAATGCGCAGTCTCCGGGGCTTCCTCCTCGCAACACGCCACCACGAGTCTCCCACCATCCACTCAACACTGTCCAAGATCTCGTCGCCGGCCACCCTATAACTCTTCTTCTTCTCCTCTCTTATTTGGTTTAGAAGTATTCTTTTAACTAGTTTTTTATGTTTCTTTTTCCTAACTTTTGAATGATTCTTTTTATTAGTTTTGGATGATTCTTTTTCCTATGTTTTGCATGTTTTTTTCGAAGGATTTGGATTATTCTTTTTCTTATGTTTTGTATGTTTTTTTCCTTAAGATTTGGATGATTCTTTATCTTATATTTTGGTGTTTTTTTTAGAGTTTGGACATTTTTTTAAAGAGAAATTAGGATTTGCGTAATAAATGGTAAAAGATGAATTAGAGTAGAAAAAGACAATTAATAATCATTAATTTTGTATTTTTAAAAAATAAAATTTAAATCATTAATAATTAATGACAATTAATTAATGGTGAAAACTCACCTACAGTCGACTTCACATGAAGTTATTTGTGAAGTTGTTTCTGGATGGCTGACACGTGTTACCATTTAGTTTCAAAAAAACCGGTTTATTTTATATAAATGGTTTAATTAAAAAAATCGATTTAGATAAATTAAATAACTACTTTTAAAAAAAATTAATTTTTTTGCGTCTTATCCCTAAATTCTTAAATAATGAATTTAGTACGTTCTTCTTCTTTATTTTTCTTGACCAATCTTTCTTTAAATTTATCTTTTACTTTTATTTATTTAATTTTTGTCAAATATATGAATACAAATTATTTGAAAAGTAAAGTTTAGTATCCTCAAAAAGAAACAAAAATGACGTTTTTTTTTTTTGTTTATATAAGAATGGCAAAAAAGAAAAAATTAGGAATCGAAAGGAAAGAGAAAAAAAATAGAATTCATATGGAAGGAAAAAATTGAGTTTGTGAAAAATACAACTCTTGAAATAATACTTTTAGAATAAAGGTACTAGCTTTATCTATAATGACTTGAATGTGGAAAATAACGACAACCCAATTAATTTTTGTGTTCATTCTAAACAAAGATGTGAAGAGTAAAATTCTTAAAATGATTGTTTAACATCCAATCAAATTTCATCCTCAACATCAAATGATGTGATGACATCAATAGTTATACGTATTTATTAAATAATTTTCATAGTTTAGAGAGGAGTGAATAAAAATATAAATTAAGAAATATATTTGAAATAATAAATTTTATTAAAAAGGGTAAATTTTATTAAAAAGGGTAAAGTACTAAATTAGTTTTTTACGTTTGAGCGTAATCTTGTTTTGGTCCTTAAGGTTTAAAGTATCCTATTTGAATCCAAAAAAATTTTATTTAACTTCAATTTAGTCCCACCGTAAGGTCAAAGATAAATAATTAACGACATGTCCTACATGACAGCAATATAAGAACAAGGTCGATAATTTGGAGAATAAGTACAAGCTCTAGAGGTACAAAATCAACCGTGGATGCATCAATATTTGTATTTAATATTTTTTTTTAGTTTTATATAAAATATTTCATTTTAATTATAAGAAAAATGATAAATAAATGTATTGATATATCCACGATTGATTTTATGCCTCTGGAGCTTGTACTTATTCTCTAGATTATCGACCTTGTTCTTATACTGCTGTCATATAGGACATTTCGTTAATTATTTATCTTTGACTTCCCATGGGACTAAATTGAAACTAAATGAAACTTTTTTAGATTCAAATAGGACACTTTAAACTAGGGGTGCACATGGGCCGGGTGAAGCCGGGTTTGATGTGACCCAGACCCGACCCAAAATATACACCGGGTCTATTTATTAGACCCGAACCCGACCCTAGACCCGATGAAACCAATACACTTTCGGGCCACAATTATACCGGGTGAAAACCGGGCCGTTAACATTACATTATGTTGATACCTTCTTGTAAGCTAGCATGTAAAAATATCTAAATTTCCAAGACTCCAACCATTATTTAACATGGTAAAATTCACTTAGAAAAATATAACAAGAACCAACCCTTCTTTAAAATTAAAGCATAACCACAATCAATACTAAAGCAAAACCACAATCAATACTAATATTGTCTAATAATACCAAATATTTAAATCAATACAAATAACACAATATTATGCATTAGTCTAAAGTCTTATGCATTCTAAACATAAAATATTAACTTATAGTCTTATAATGACTAATAACAAAAAATATTAAGGTTTACAATACTTAAATTCCACATAAGAATAGTCATGATCCATCACTAATAACACAAAATATTAATTGTGTATGATGACCGGGCCACCGGACCGACTTCGGGTGACCCGAGCTATGGCCCGGACCCGACTCGAAATAATGACCGGGTCTATTTTTGAAACCCTTACCCGGCCCTAAACCCGATGAAATCACACCAAATTAGTCCCTAAAGTGTTCGGGACCGGACCGGGCCGGGCCGGGTCTGTGCACCCCTACTTTAAACCTTAAGGACCAAAATAGAATTACGCCCAAATATAGGAGACCAATTTAATACTTTACTCTATTAAAAAATATAAATAAGACGAACATACTCAATTGAAAGTTTGATACTAGTTTTAAAAAATTGGGTGAGAACGAATTTCAAGAGTTCAATAATGCAAGACCTGCTGGTTAATTAAGCTACACTCTCTATATCTCTTTGTACCTACTCTATCTGTCTATCTGTACGTACATTTTAATTTCTTGCAAAAACTTGTTTACATACGTTTCATTCATTTTGTTCATAATCTATAAGGGTTTTTGAGGTATACTTGCTTCTTTTATATTTTCTTTCATTCATTTACTCTTTTGATTTGCTGCTTGTTTGGTCTTACTGCAAAACACATGCATAAATGAGATTGTGTAGATCAAATAGAATGTGATTGAAAAAAGAGAAATTATTGCAGTATAGTAGCAGCTTATACACTACATTATTCTGATCAATAATAACTACTTACAAAATATCTGTAACTAACTTCCCCGCCAAGCTTAACAAACTAACTAACTTTGCTGCCTTCTTACAAAGTTGCCTCTTAAGCTTCCACTATTAATATTATTCACGCTAAGTTCCCTGTGGAATAACTAATTAACGCTTTGATTCTCTTATCAGAACACTATATCATTTTCTCAAAATTTGTTTGGGAAGCGGGAAGCCCAAAGAGGGGACTTGTCTTTCATGTTTAAATTGATAGCGAAGTTATGTGCTCTTCCAAATCTAGCTATATTTTAAAATTATTTAATTGATGGGATAATAAAATTAAATTTTATAGGTTAAATCTTTTTTAATAATATATTTTCCACA
>NC_029791.2:14233637-14236041 GCF_000816755.2 Arachis ipaensis | reverse complement strand
TTCCAACAAAAAATATAAAATATAATGAAGAGTACATTATCGGATAATATATATTATTGATTATGTTTGTAAAGTAATTCTAAATTTCTTTATATATATATGCGCGTGCCAAGAATATTCTAAAATAAATCAAAAGATATTTTGGAATGAAATTAAATTATCATATTCGTTCGTTAAATCGTAAACTTGAATTTAAAACTTAAAATTGACTATGTAAATAATGACTAAATTAATAAAGTGATTTTTACCATGCCTAAAATTAATATACCTATCCAGTTTTTTAACCAAAAAACTTTACAATAAGAATAATAACGTCAAAATTTTGACCCATGTATTTATTAGCAGTGGATTGATTAGCATGCTTGAACATGGCTAGAACCAATAATAAGATGCTTGTTTTCAATTGTAAAATTAATAGTAAAATCTTTGACACTCATCCAACAAGATCAATAAAACAAATAAATTATTTCTGTAACAAAACACATTAAAATATGAAATGATCAGATATATATTCGCTTTTAGTATCTACCAGTAAACAAATTTTTTTCGATCAAAATCAATCCAGTCAACTAATTAATCAAGAGATGAATAAGAATAATGCTACGCATTTAAATTTTTGTATTAACTAACTTTAATAATTTTTGTTTAACATAACAAAAATTAGTTATGATTAACATTATTTTAAGTCTTATTGTTTAACTTGTTTGAACTTGATTTATTTATAAAACGGTTTTACTAGGTAGACAATGACTTTTGTAAACAATAAAAAAAATAACCATTCAATTAAAAATAATGAACATAATCATCTGCATACCTATTAAATTGAACATTCAACATATTTAGTATTTTCATTGTCTACCTATATTTTTCTTTTATAAAAAGACTTGGATGTGTAGCATTATTCAATCAAAAATACATATTTTTAATATTTAGTTATATTTATCTTTTACTTTCTAATAATAAAAAACAACTATATTATATATATGAACAAAAAAACAAATGAATATTTCTGTAACAAAACACATTAAAATATGAAATGATCTCTCACACACACAAAGATAGATAATTATTACCCTACCTTCTCTAAAATAACATATAAATTATTTTTTCTGATGTGTTATATTCTAATGGGTGTTTATTTATTTTACAAGTCATATAATCAAATTTGGGAAATAAATAAAAAGCAATATTATATTATCAATATAATAATTTTTTTTGAATAATTTATCAATAATATTTAAAAATATTAACTTAAAATATGTAATATAAACTAAAATTGCTGAAATTTAAACTTTTTTCATAAATAAATAAAAAGATGAACATACATTGGAAGAAGGATACAGTATTGCAAGTTTATTGCTTGTAACTTGTATTTGAATAAAAACACGACAAAGTATTATTCATATCTCTATAACATATCTAACATAATCTAAGAATAACTAAAGATACTGTTAACCTAATTAAAAAAACGAAGAAGAGAAATGCAGGATAAGCAATGAGAAGAAATAAAATCAGAATAAGGATGAGCCAGGGAAGGAATTCAACAAAGTCGAGATTGTGGTTCAAAAGAAAAGAAAGAAAACGATTATGACATGTCACATTCGTTTTCAGGTGCATATTAGACTCCACGGCCACCGCCACCGCCAAGAGGACAGCCGCAAAAACAAAAACCGCTGAAGCTGTAAACCAACCCCACCGAAGAAGCACGTCAAATTTGGTTTTATTGTAAAAAGATAAGACGCGAGTAACCTTTGCCAAGAAGATAGAGAACAAGAAGAAGAAGAAAGAAAAGGTGTAAAAAGTAACGACAATGTTGATGCAACCAAAATTAAAATTGTTATGCGACTGTTGGGAGTGTTTAGGGGTCCATAGCAAACCCATTAAAGCTCCCGAAGCGAAAAAAGTGTTCAACTTTACCATGCCCTTACAAGTTTTGGCAACTATAGAACTAAATGGAGAAGGAGAACTCATTTTTGTAAACCACATAACTAAATGCTCAACTCACTTGCTTTTAAACCTTAGGGTTTAGAACCATTCTCCTCCTCATCCGAGAATAATGCCGTGTAATAGATTGTAGTCATAACTAATTGGAGGCCACTCAGATAAACACGCCTAAAACGTCTTTTTTTAAAGATGTTTCTATATTGTGTTTTAATTGGTTTCTGTATAATTTATTCGGTGTTCTTCATCACATATTATTAAATTCCTCAAAAGATTTTCTTTCCAAAAACAATAAAAAACATTTAATTTGGACTAAAACAAAAAAAGTAATAGATTAACTATTAGATTTTTTTAAAAGATTATTTACATAAAAAAATATATCACATTCATCAAAATATATATATATATATATATAAAAAGTTATTAAAATTTTTATAAATAAAAAAATAAATAATTTATATTT
>NC_029791.2:14225237-14233514 GCF_000816755.2 Arachis ipaensis | reverse complement strand
TTTGAAAACATTGATAAAAATTATGTTGAATTTTGATTTATTTGATTTTCATTTAAATTAATCACTACATAAGTTAAAGTTCTGTTTTGAAGTTATATTCGAACTTTAATCTGATTTTTAAAGTTTCAATTTACTTAGTTTGATTTTTTAACTTAGGTATCCGTGGCTCATATTAGGATTTTAAGTGTTTAGATGAAAATAAAAAATAAGGTAAACAAATTTCAATTGTCACATCAAATAGTCGCTAGAATGTATAATGTAGCAGTCGTTAGTCCATCTCAACATGTCGTTAATGATTTTGTGAGACAGTGACAAAAATAAGATTAGGAACCAATGTGAGTCATAACTATTAAGTTTGGAGACTAAATTGAGTAAATCGAAATTTTTGAAATTAGATTGAACATAGTTGTTAGAACCGAACTAGTGATCGAACCGATCAAGCTACTGGTTCACTGATTTATTAGTTCAACCGATAAATCACTGGTTGAACCGCTAAAATCGGTCTCACGTAAATATAAAATATAAAATAGTTAAAAACTTAAAATTAAAATTTGAAATACATATCTTCACTAACATTTTATGAAGAATCAAGTCTCAACTTCTAAAAATAACTAATATAAAAAAATCATAAAATTTTAATACTACAATAGTATCTTATTTTGACACAATAAAAAATAATTAATTCACAAAGGCTATCATCTAACTATAATATCAGTAGATTTTAACACTAACATCAAAACAAATAACCTTAATCACAATACTAGCAATAAAATAGATCAAGTAAATTAATAAATTTTTAGTGAAATTTATATTTATATTAATAATGGTATATAATTAAAATATAATTAATTTTAAAAATAGAAAAAATAAAAATTAAATTAAATTAGATATTTATGTATACTATATAATTAGTATTTGTCAAATATAGTACTTAGAAGTGCAATGACTAAGTGGCAAGTAAAGGTTGATTTTGCTTCAAGGTTCTTAGTTCGAGACCTTGTGGAGACATTTTAAAAATTTTTTCAAGCAGACCAGTTTGGTTAGACTGGTTTACACCGGTTCACACCGATTTTATTCCTTAAACGGTCCAAGGAGTAAACCGAATTGGACTAGGGTCCGGTTTACCAGTTTTTCGGTCGAACCAGCCGATCCAGTTTGGTTTTTACAACTATGGATTGAAATACGAACCTATAGTAGTAGTTAGGGGTGTTCATAAATTAGATCATATCCATATAAATCCACAGTATTTATCCGTATCTGATCTGTAATTTGATGATATGATCTGATCTGTAAGATGATCGGATTGGATCGAATCGGATCTACACTCTAATCAGATAGAAATAAATATATTTAAAAAAGTAAACAGAAAAAATTATTGACTTTTTTTATAAAAATAATTTTTTTTTATATTTTTTATTTTATGGATATATTTGATATCTGATCCAAACATAAAAAGTGCGAATATCGAATTTGATCTAATGAGTTTAGTGCGGATTGGATCGAAATTTCAGTCATATCCCATCTGTAAACATCCCTAGCAATAATAACTAAAAAATTATAATGATTATATTTTTAACTAAGAGAAAGTGCAAAAAAAAAAAAGTACTAAATACGAACATTTAATTAAATATTAGAACACCGAATAAATTATACAAAAACCAATTAAAACACAACATAAAGACATCTTTAAAAAAAGACGTTTTAGGCATGTTTATCTGAGTGGCCTCTTAACTAATTACTACGCTTTGTTTGGAACTACAACTAGGAAATAATAAAATACTTTTAATTATTTTATAAAAGAAAATAGTATAATTTATACCCACATCTTTACCATAAAAGATATCCACGCATAAATTATTATAGTTTGTACATTTTTACTATCTTATATCAAAATTAAATAAACAATGTATTGTTCTAGGTTTTGCTGCATTTTTTGTTTGTTTGTTATTTTTACCATAGTAGTTTTATTTATTTATTTTATTTTTTTACCAAAGATAAAAAGATTTAAATCTGCGATTTTTTAAATGAGTTTGGAGAGATTATGTCATTTGAGCTATAACTCATTGATATAGTTATTTTATTTGTTAAGTATTTAATTTGAGGATCTTTAATGTTATACGCCTAAAAATATTAGCCACCTAATAAGATTCTTTATTTTAATCTATTAAACATGAATACTTCTTTAAGTTATTATATGTTTAGGTATAGGACACATTTTAAATATAACTTATATTTGATACTCGTTCGATATATATTTAATTGTCTCTTAATAAAATTTAAAAATAATTTTTCAAATTTACTTCAACACATTTAAATATAATTACGTATTTTTAATTAACAAAATTTATTATTGTCTTATTTATTTTGTTTTATTTGTGAAGATATGTTACAATTATTATTATTATTATTATCCTCATCGTATTTAATTTACATTCCGAAACACTTCTTATATACCATATTATCTATTTTTTTTTTCTTTTGACGATATATTAAAATCTTGAACTTTCTCCTATGAATAACTTTGGATACAGCTACATACAATTGTCTAGATGTAAAGCCAAGTTTTTAAATACCAATTCGACATTTGATAATAATTGTCCTTAACTCTTGTTAATTGACATAGCATAGAAAACTATGATAGAAAATTGTTTCCTTTAAAATTTAAATGGTATTCTATGATCAGATGGAGTTAGCGTCATACGTGGAATAAAGAATTTCTACTCCATGTCGTTTTCTATTAGGCTTCTTGCTTCAATGATGTGGTTCCCTAATTTAGTCACCACTAATCTATCTAGTACCATTACATAGACCTGCAAAGTGGTCTATTAGGAATTCCGAAGCATCTGATGGTGTTAAAAAAATTCTAGTGTATGTACTGATGCCAATACATCATTGTTCGCCTTATTTTGACATGTTGTGTCAGAACTATAATAAATTTTGGCTTCTCTGGAATTTGGGCTCATCATGAAATGATTTATTTCATCCACCATTTGGAGTATAGGTGCAAGAATGGCTTTGTCCTTAATGTGTGCTATATTATTGGAACACCTAAACAATTCAGGGTATGTTGCTTTGCAAATTTTAAGTATAGGATCATCCCACTTTTCAATAAGAATATCATCGGGAGTTTGAATCTTGTCTATCCCCTCAATCAATATTCCACATTTACCATATCCTATTGCAAGACTCCATTCGACAAACAATCTAAGATCATTGTTGCTCTCATCATCATTCTCAGCTCTGATTCTCACGTTCTTTGTTAGTGCCAAAAGCCTGTAACTGTCTCACAGATAAGTTGAGTTTATTATTACGTTTACAATATCTTGTCTGCTGCCTTTAGGTATAACCGGTAATATTTATCAAAATCACCCCCAAATACGTACAATAGTGTTTCCTCCGAATGTATAGGATATCTTCTGATAGAATTTTTCAACTCCTTTCCCATACATATTCTAGCCTTGTTATTGAGTTTGATATTAGAAGAGTTGCAAACAACTTTCTTAGGTATCTATCGGAACCCCAATGACTTGCTTTCTCGATGGCATCAATGTACTCTTTATCATCATTAAGAATACCTTTCGCATAACATGCATCTCTATAGGTGGGGTACATAACACCATTAATGATTCTAATATCCTCATAGCTTGTCAGGCCTCTAGAAAAATTTAACAATAATCGGAGCTAGTAAATTTCATCGGATATAGGAGGAACAAAGAATATCCGTCCAATTACGGAATGTGATTTTCATGGGAACCATTTTCTCCATGTTAGATTCCAAACAAACTTAGAAGGAAACTCTGCATATGTTAGAGTGTGGGCTTCAGTGTACTTATTTTCTTCAAACCATCCTAGGAACATCGATTCTTTTATAGATGCTTTCCTGGCAACATCTTGTAGGTTTTCATGATCTTGGAAAACTACCGGTTGCTCGTCAGGCAAGTGAAAGCCCAAACGTACAACTGATGGATCTATAAAATGAATGTTGTAATCAAATATTCTCCATGCTGCTTCACACGGAGATATGTATCTACAGTCATAATATATACCGACTTCATACACTTATCATTCTCCGCATCCGTTAGCACTACTGTAGAACGAAGCAGTGACTCGATCATTCTCTTTGTTTACATACTTGAATAGATATATATATATATACTTGATTGGTTGCACTACTCTACATTAATGTGAGCGTCATACCTCAGTAATAATTTCCTGTTGTGTAGGATAACATATCTATTATCAAGTTCAATCCTAGATTTAATTATTGTCTTTCCATCCTCCCACCATCTATCCATCCTCATCAGCCGTTGTACTATCTACAAATCTCTTGAAAAAATGTCTTATGCACTTTCTATTTTCCATGCATGGTGAGTCCCGTTTAATGGTTCCACATGGTCTGTATATCATGTGTTTCTCTACAGCTTCATAGTATGTTGAATCAGCCTCATTATCTGATATCTTAGCGCATATAATCCGATCAATGTCTTCTGAAATTGGACATTTATCATCTCTATGTAAAAACACTAGAATATACGCATGTGGCAAGCCTCGCTTATGGAATTCAATTGTGTATACAACTAAAAGTATTTAGGAAATTTGTTAGTTAAATAAATGGACTTTTGGGGAGACAGAAAAGAGTTATGATAATATGTTATCTTGTGCCCTTCTAACATACCTTTTAATAACCTTTCTTTATAAATTTTTCAATGTATGAAATATTAGATATAAAAAGATAAGTTTGCCTTATAAAATAGTTACGAATTGATTTTGTAATGTGTTTGATGTATATTTTTTGTCATAGCAGTGTAAGGCTGATTATCTAAATCATGAAATACTATACAATTAGAAACCCTAAGATTATGAATGGTCAAATACAAATTTAAATCTTAGTATACCAATTAATAGCAAGGTTGGAGATTTACTTGCAGTAACCCTTCCGAAAATTTTTTTTTCTTATGTCTTGTATGAACCGATCAAGTTTCACTTTCAAAGCTATACAAACAACATCTGGTTTGTCTTCGGCATTAAGTTCCCTATTCTTAAGAAAATCTTCTAGTTCTGATCACTTAGGATTGCAAGTGAATATCAAGAAGAGATCTGGATAGCCAATCACTCTACAAATAGCCATTGTATCTTGGTAATTTTGTATCATGTGTCTCGGACCTCCTGTGAATGATGATGGTAATATGATATGTTTTTCCCTTGATGAAGGCATTGTTTCACCTCTCAAGACAGCTTTTGCTAAACCCCTATACATCTCACACCTAAACTTGTCCTAGTCCAAGCGAATATACATCAACCTTGAAGACTCAATAATTGAATATGCATCCACCAAGAATTGTTGAAATAGTCTCCTTCTATAAAGAAATGGCAATCCATCAGCTAACCTCTCTTGTACCCTAAAGGCAAAGAGTTCCTTCATTAAAACATGTTCACGAGACTTTTTAGAAGAACTTGCCCTTTTATTTAGTGGTATATCTTCCTTGTAGCCATCTTCTCCGTAAAGAAACAATAAAGGATATTGTAACCCCAGGTATGCGGGGTTAAGTTGGTTTATTCTCTGTAGCCTTTTTTCCTCATGTCTCGACCATAATATCCCTATTTGTTTTCTCGAGATCAAAATCACCAACTATCAACACAGCTGCTTCATTCATAGATAGGAGATTATACCTTCTACCATCTTTTCCAAGCTTGTCCAATAATCTTAACTTTACATTAGATTGGTTATCAACTACTATTTGTTTTTCCAGCCACGCAGAATGCCTTGACTAAGAAACTTTGTTCATCTAGCATCAACCTCAAGTTCCCAACTATGTCTTCGTGAATCTTATTAGTTTCTTTTCCACTGCATGACTTTATAAAGGAATACACCTTTAATTGTCAAGTAATCTGGTTAAACAATCTAAATCACGTGTTAATAAAAAAGTGTTTGTATTGTACATATATGACATATACCTTACTGCTGAAATGCGGTTTTGAATCTCATTATGTGTATCAAAAACATAAAGTTGTGTAAACTTCACCGTGTCCCCTTCTTGTGGTAAGATACTTCCCATCAAGTGGTAATTCTCGCCATATAACACGAATGTACGTGGTCTTCTCCCAATAGCTCGAGCACGGTCAATCTTGGCACCCATAGAAGTGAATTGGAACATATATTGTATGTCCTAATATTTTCACGAAAGTGCTTGCTTCTACGGTCATCACCAAACAACAAATCATATAGGACTTTAGGTGCATCTTCTATTTGAGGGATTTGAACTTGGCCATTGTTCTGAGGGTTACCTGAAACTGAAGGTCGATCTCGGACGAGATATTCTGTGTTGGTCGGTGGTGCTGTGTCTGACCTGAGAGAGCTGGAGATGCTGCTGATCCTTCGTCACCAGAGGGTGGTGGTACCTGCAAGAGACTTCGATACTTAAGTTAGCACGTGCTTTAGGCAGTTTTTTTGTAGAATCAGAGTATGAGTTATACCTGGGTACTCCAGTGTATTTATAGTAGTGTTGAGTGACCTCCCTTGAGATAAGTTAGTTATCTTATCTTATCTTTGAGCGAAGTCACCTTATGTTTCAGGCCAGCCGCCTTTAGAGTGAGCCGCGTCCTTTTGTTTGGGCCTACTCGGGCCTCTATGACGATTTGGCCGACCTCTTTGGGGAGAGGTTGTAACGAGCCAATCCTTTATGAGAGGTCGGTTGCTTTTTGTCTTCGTCTAATCCGGATTATGTAGCTCGACCTAGGGTATGAACAGTGCCATTACTTGAGTTTGATCTTCCCCTTGAGGTTGTGTTTTTAGACTTCGACCCATTTGAGGAAGTCGTGCTCGAGCATTTGCTTTGGTTGATCTTTTGAATAGCTCCTTCTAGGATCGCTTCTGCTTTAATGCGAAGCATTTCTTTCTTAATTGTAGCACGCATGTGGGAAGCATTTAGCTTTCTTGGGAATGCGCAAGGGCTTTAAAGGCTCGTTTAATAGGGTTTTTTAATTTTCTTTTGCCGTTTCGTTCCCTCCTTTCAACTTTGAACTTTAGAGAAGCTTTCTTTCTTCGCTTTTGTTTTTGTTTGCGAGATATCTTGTTCGTCTGGCTCCTTTGATTTCTTGCCCCCGAGCTTCCTACTTTTCTTTTCAAAAGCGCTCGTTGGTGTGGATTGCCTGTGTTTCTGTTTGAGCATTCTTTGTGGTGCGCAGAAATTGTGATTACACTTTAATTATATAAAATTCATCGCTCTTTCTTTCCCTGGTAATGGCGCCAAAAACATGATGCCAATACCATGGTTCACAAAGTCTACTTTTGGTCTTCTCTTGGGAAAATGATCCAAATGCCCTGTCACGGCACGGCTAATCGTCTGAAGGCATCACCCTTGTCAATGGTTACATCCTATCCTCTCAGTGAATATGGTCAACACACCCTGTCATGGCACGGCTATTCATCTGTCGGTTCTCGATCATGCTGGAATAGGATTTACTATCCTTTTGCGTCTGTCACTACGCCCAGCAATCGCGAGTTTGAAGCTCGTCACAGTCATTCAATCATTGAATCCTACTCGAAATACCACAGACAAGGTTTAGACCTTCCGGATTCTCTTGAATGTCGCCATCATTCTAGCTTACACCACGAAGATTCCGATTAAGAGATCTAAGAGATACTCATTCAATTATAATGTAGAACGGAAGTGGTTGTCAGGCACGCGTTCATAGGGAATGATGATGATTGTCACGTTCATCACATTCAGGTTGAAGTGCGAATGAATATCTTAGGAGCGAAATAAGATGAATTGAATAGAAAATAGTAGTACTTTGCATTAATCTTTGAGGAACAGCAGAGCTCCACACCTTAATCTATGGAGTGTAGAAACTCTACCGTTGAAAATACATAAGTGATAATGGAGTTCATTGGTCTCGGCCCCAGAGGGGAACCGGAGTAACCAAGTCTGTGAATACAATGATAAAAAGTTCTATTTATAATAAACTAGTCACTAGGGTTTACAGGAGTAAGTAATTGATGCATAAATCCACTTCCAGGGCCCACTTGGTGTGTTCTTGGGCTGAGCTTTGAGTGGTGCACGTGTAGAAGTCCTCCTTGGAGTTGAACGCCAGCTTTTGTGCCAGTTTGGGCGTTCAACTCTGGTTTTGGCTCCTTTTCTGGCGCTGGACGCCAGATTTGGGCAGAAAGCTGGCGTTGAACGCCAGTTTGCGTCGTCTATTCTTGGCCAAAGTATGGACTATTATATATTTCTGGAAATCCCTAGATGTCTACTTTCCAACGCAATTGGAAGCGCG
>NC_029791.2:14224029-14225081 GCF_000816755.2 Arachis ipaensis | reverse complement strand
GAAGAAATAAGAGCAAGGAATGAATCCACCTTAGTGATGGTGGCGTTTTCTTCTTGAGGAACCAATGATGTCCTTGAGCTCTTCTATGTCTCTTCCTTGTCTTTGTTGCTCCTCCCTCATTGCTTTTTGATATTCTCTTATTTTATGAAGCATGATGGAGTGCTCTTGATGTTCCACCCTTAGTTGTCCCATATTGGAACTCAATTCTCCTAGGGAGGTGTTGATTTGCTCCCAATAGTTTTGTGGAGGAAAATGAATTTGAGGCATCTCCGGGATCCCATGGTGATGAGCTTTCTGCGCCTCTTGAGCTCCATGAATGGGCTCTCTTGCTTGCTCCATCTTTTTCTTAGTGATGGGCTCGAACCATTGTAACGAAGTTCTTTGGATCCGGGTTCTTACTTTGATCATGGTTCTTGGTGATCCATGCATTGGCATAGAACTCTTGAACCATTAGGATGCCGACTTGTTGGATGGGATTTGTTAGAACTTCCCAACCTCTTCTTTGAATTTCATGTCGGATCTCCGGATACTCATTTCTTTTGAGTTTGAAAGGGACCTCGGGGCTCACCTTCTTCTTGGCCACAACATCATAGAAGTGGTCTTGATGGGCTTTGGAGATGAATATTGCTTATGCTTTTACCACACCAAACTTAGAATATTGCTCGCCCTCGAGCAATAAAAAAAAGGAATAGAGGAAGAAGAAGAAGAAAATATGGAGAAGAGGGGTGAAGTGTGTTTCAGCCAAGTAGAGAGGAGAGGGTTGTGTTGTGTGAAAATGAGGAAGAATGGAGGGCTATATATAGGGGAGGGAGGGGGGGTTAAGGTTCAGCCATTTAGGGTGGGTTTGGGTGGGAAATTGGTTTTGAATTTTGAAGGTAGGTGGAGTTTATGAGGTAGGTTTATGGGGAAGAGTGGATGGATGTGAGTGGTGAAGAGGTGATGGGGAAGAGAGATTGAGGTGATTGGTGAAGGGTTTTGGGGAAGAGTGTTTATGGGATTGTGTGAAAGAGGGGTGAGAAGAAGTAAGTGGAGGTAGGTGGGGATCCTGTGGG
>NC_029791.2:14221455-14222738 GCF_000816755.2 Arachis ipaensis | reverse complement strand
CAAGGTGACCATAGCTTGCTTCATACCAACAATCTCCGTGGGATTCGACCCTTACTCATGTAAGGTATTACTTGGACGACCCAGTGCACTTGCTGGTTAGTTGAACGGAGTTGTGTCCACACATAGAGCCACAATGAGGATTCAATACAATTATATATTGTTAATCTCACACAAGTACAAAGAACATGGAACACAATTTCGTGCACCAAGTTTTTGGCGCCGTTGCCGGGGATTGTTTGTGTATGGACAACTGACGGTTCATCTTGTTGCTCAGGTTAGGTAATTTTCTTTTGATTTTATTTTCTTTTCAAAAATTTTTCAAAAATATTTCTAAAATTTTCTCATCTGTTTTCGAAAAAAAAAAATGTTTTCAAAAATAAATTATTCTATGGCTTCAAAATTTTTAAGAATGAATTCTAGTGTTTCATGAAATATGTTGAATCATATCTAGCTGTAAAGCCATACCCAAACTACTTTGGGATTGGTATTCAACTAATCACTCCAACCCATGTAATTATATGTTGCATCCTGGCTGGCTGTAAAGCCATGTCTAAATTCGTTTGGACTGAGGCTTGCAATTGGTTATCAAGAGCAAGCTAGTTGGAGCTAATCCACCTGCTACTGTTCCTGATCTACCCGCTGTTGATCCACGATCACATACTAAAGCTTGGCTGGCTATTAAGCCATGCCTGACCCTTTGATTGGAGCTTTAGAGCATAAGATACCTGGAATTCATATTAAAAATTTTGGAATCCTTATTTTTTCAAAATAATTTTCGAAAATATAAAATAAAAATCCAAAAAAATTAGAAAATCATAAAAATCAAAAATATTTTCTGTTTCTTGTTTGAGTCTTGAGTCACATTATAAGTTTGGTATCACTTGCATATGCATCTTGCATTTTTCGAAAATATCATGCATTCATAGTATTCTTCATGATCTTCAAGTTGTTCTTGGTAAGTCTTCTTGTTTGATCTTGATGATTTTTTGTTTTGTGTCTTTTCATGTTTATCATATGCATTCTTGAATTCTTAGTGCGTAAGCATTAAAGAATTCTAAGTTTGGTGTCTTGCATGTTTTCTTTGCATTAAAAATTTTTCAAAAATATGTTTTTGATGTTCATCATGTTCTTCATAGTGTTCTTGGTGTTCATCTTGACATTCATAGCATTCTTGCATGCATCACATGTTTTGATCTAAAAATTTCATGCATTGCATAATTTTCATATTTTTCATAAAAATTTCAAAAATCAAAAAAATATCTTTCCCTTTTTCTCTCATCAAA
>NC_029791.2:14202181-14220988 GCF_000816755.2 Arachis ipaensis | reverse complement strand
GAAGGAGATGAGGGAGAAGGAATTTTCGAAAATAATTTTTTGAAAAAGAGTTAGTGATTTTTGAAAATAGTTTTTGAAAAATGTTAGTAATTTTCGAAAATTAAGATTTAAAATTTGAAATAATTAGTTAATTAAAAAGAAATTTTTAAAAAAGAGGGAAGATATTTTCGAAAATTAGAGAGAGAGAGTTAGTTAGGTAGTTTTGAAAAAGATAAGAAACAAACCAAAAAGTTAGTTAGTTAGTTGAAACAAGTTTTGAAAAGATAAGAAGTTAGGAAGTTAGAAAAGATATTTTGAAATCAAATTTTTGAAAAAGATAAGATAAGAAGATATTTTGAAAAGATATGATTGAAATTAGTTTTGAAAAAGATTTGATTTTTAAAATTACAATTAATGACTTGATTCACAAGAAATCACAAGATATGATTCTAGAACTTAAAATTTGGATTTTTCTTAACAAGTAAGTAACAAACTTGAAATTTTTGAATCAAAACATTAATTGATGGTGTTATTTTTCGAAAATATGATGTAAAATTAAGAAAAAGATTTTTGAAAAATATTTTTGAAATTTTCGAAAATAACTAAAAAAAATGAAAAAGATTTGATTTTTGAAAAAGATTTTAGAAAAGATAAGATTTGAAATTTTGATTTGACTCATAAGAAACAACTAAATTTTAAAAATTTTTGAAAAAGTCAAATCTAATTTTCGAAATTTGAGAGAGAAAAAGAGGGAAAGATATTTTTTTGATTTTTGGAATTTTTATGATGAGAGAGAAAAATTAAAAACATCATTTTCATGTTTTTCTCTTTTATTTTTGAATCAAAACAAGGGATGCATGCAAGAACACTATGAATGTCAAGATGAACACCAAGAACACTATGAAGATCATGATGACAAAAGAATTTAGACATGGCTTTACAGCCAGCCAGGCTTCACATGCTTCATGAATTACTAGAATTCATTCTTTAAAAATTTTGAATAAAATTTTTTTTCGAAAACAGGTGAGAAAATTTTGAAATATTTTTGAAAAATTTTTGAAAAGAAAACAAAAATAAAATTACCTAATCTGAGCAACAAGATGAACCGTCAGTTGTCCAAACTCGAACAATCCCCGGCAACGGCGCCAAAAACTTGGTGCGCAGAAATTGTGATTACACTTTAATTATGTAAAATTCATGGCTCTTTCTTTCCCTGGTAATGGCGCCAAAAACATGATGCCAATACCATGGTTCACAACTTCGCACAACTAACCAGCAAGTGCACTGGGTCGTCCAAGTAATACCTTACGTGAGTAATGGTCGAATCCCACGGAGATTGTTGGTATGAAGCAAGCTATGGTTACCTTGCAAATTTCAGTCAGGTAGGGTTAAATGTGATTGGATTAGATAATTAAAAGATAAATAATAAAGGATAGAAATACTTATGTAATTCATTGGTGAGAGTTTCAGATAAGCGAATAGAGATGCTTTCGTTCTTCTGAACCTCTGCTTTCCTGCTATCTTCATCCAATCAGTCTTACTCCTTTCCATGGCTGGCTTTATGTAATGCATCACCATTGTCAATGGCTACTTTCGGTCTTCTCTCGGGAAAATGATCCAAATGCCCTGTCACGGCACGGCTAATCGTCTGGAGGCATCACCATTGTCAATGGTTACATCCTATCCTCTCAGTGAATATGGTCAACGCACCCTGTCACGGCACGGCTATTCATCTGTCGGTTCTCGATCATGCTGGAATAGGATTTACTATCCTTTTGCGTCTATCACTACGCCCAGCAATCACGAGTTTGAAGCTTGTCACAGTCATTCAATCATTGAATCCTACTCGGAATACCACAGACAAGGTTTAGACCTTCTTCTGGCGCTGGACGCCAGATTTGGGCAGAATGCTGGCGTTGAACGCCAGTTTACGTCGTCTATTCTTGGCCAAAGTATGGACTATTATACATTGCTGGAAAGCCCTAGATGTCTACTTTCAAACGCAATTTGAAGCGCGCCATTTCAAGTTCTGTAGCTCCAGAAAATCCACTTTGAGTGCAGGGAGGTTAGAATCCAACAGCATCAGCAGTCCTTCTTCAACCTCTGAATCTGATTTTTGCTCAAGTCCCTCAATTTCAGCCAGAAAATACCTGAAATCACAGAAAAACACACAAACTTATAGTAAAGTCCAGAAATGTGAATTTAACATAAAAACTAATGAAAACATCCCTAAAAGTAACTAGATCCTACTAAAAACATACTAAAAACAATGCCAAAAAGCGTATAAATTATCTGCTCATCACTTTGCGCTTATTCCTTCTTCTTCGCAGGTTGGTATTCTTCTTCCTTCTATGCTTTAATAGTCATCTTTATGTATGCTTTTTCTGTTGCATGCTTGCCTTTACGTGCAAAGTCTCGATCTTTATTGAGTTTGCTTTGGAAAGGTTGAACCTTTCTGGAAAGATTACATCCTTGTTCTGATCAAAGTCGTGATTTTTTTTATCCCTGCTGCTCCGTTTTAGGAAAATGTGTGTGCATTAGGTTTCCGTTGCTATCTCCGATAGTTTACTTTGTTTGAGAGCTTTTAGGGTTTTGATTTTGGCGTTACTTATTTTTTTGTGCTCTGTACTGTTGCCTCCAAAGGGTGCCCCTGGGTTTTGCTGATAACCTCTTGTTTTCGTAGATCTTGGGGTGCCCTTTTTGTTTCCATACCTCTCTATTTGTTGGTTGTTCCTTTTCTTTCCGATTCTATCCGAGTTGTTTGGTAGTGACCCCTTGTTATCTTCCTTTGCTGTAGGTGTAGTTTGTTGTATATTTTCCCAAAAAAATATTGTCGAGATGTCCACTAAGGTCCCTGCTGGCATGGCTGACTGGCTAGACTCTATAGTCCTGATGTGTGTTACTGTGGCCGATCCAGAATAATGTGAGAGGCTTAGGAGGTTCGATAGGATATGTAGCAATAGGGATGATGAAAAGAATTATGAACTGTTGTCACCCGACCCTGAGGAGAGGGTCAGTTTCCCTCCTTTAACTCAGGGAGAACGCCCTTTCTTCTATGCTTATGACTATTTCTTTAGTCAGTTGAATATCACGATCCCTTTTATTACTTTTGAGGCCGACCTCTTATGGACTTGTAATGTGGCCCCTTCTCAGCTTCATCCGAACTCTTGGGGTTTTATAAAGATCTTTCAATTGTTGTGTCAAGAGCTGGGTATTTGACCTACCCTATCTCTCATCCTCTACCTGTTTATATTGACTAAGCCTGGGGTGGCCAAGAAGAAGGCCTCTTGGATCTCCTTGCGAGCTACCCAGGGGAAAAAAGTGTTTTCAATGTTTGACAAGTCTTTCTGTGATTTTAAGAACTACTACGGTCTGAGCTATTGAGGATGCTCGCCCTTTCTTTTTAGATGAGAATAATGAGCCCGCCTTTCCTTTATGGTGGCAAAAGGATACAGTGGTAGTCAAGTATCCTTGGGAGAGTTTGAGTGAGATAGAACAAGTCTTTATGGATATTTTGGAGGAGCACTGGGAGAAAACCTCCACATTTGGATACTAAGAGATTTTTGGGAGATTCTTCCCTTCTTCGTGCCAAACTAGGTAGTGTCCGACCTCTTTCTGTATAGAAGTGGTTACCTTTTGTTATTCGTGGTCTTTGTCATTTGAATCTTATTTGTGTGACTGTTTTCCTGGATTTCCTTTTCAGAAATGGTGAAATCTTCGGACTCCATGAAGGCCTTCTGGAAGGCCAAGAAGGCGATGGTGGCCCAAAATTTTACGGCGAAGACATCGGGAGAAGGGTCTTCTCAGTTGCCCCTAAAAGTACCAGTATCGGACTCCCGTGGTCCGAGGAAGGTTATTCCGACCCCCAGAGTTCGGACGGTCTCTTCTGGTCTGCCTGCTGAGACTTCGGGTGCTGCTTCTTCCCCTACCTCAGCTGGTCCTCCTCCAAAGCGGCAGAAAACTATTGGTACTTATGATCTAAACGATAAGAATTTTGATGGTGTGGGTTTTGCCACAGAGCTGATTACTTCCTATGGTAGACTTCCTTTAGATGATGTGTCAATCCTTCATCATTTGGATTTTATATCGAGTAACAGTATCCGGATGGCCAATATTGGTGTGGCCTTATCACGGGTTATCAGGGAGTCTCTAGTTCATGCCACTAGGGCTTTTATGGAGGATTCTAAATCTAAGTATGATAGAATTAAAGGTCTGAAGGAGGAGCTCAACGCCAGGGTTGCCAAGTTGGAGCTTGATGTTGAAAAGGAGAAGGCCCGGGCTACTTCTGCTAAAGCATCGGCCAACCTAGCCGAGGAAATAGCTAAAAAGTTGAAAGAGAGCTACACTCGCACATATGGCGAGTTGTTGGAGACCAAGGAAAGGCTTCAGTCCACCTAGGCTGATTACGCCGAGCTCCAAGGTCATATGGTAGACAGTGTGACTGATGCGTATGAAAACTTGAAAGCCCAGGTCCGGGTTCTTGCCCCTGAGCTTGACCTTACTCAATTCAGCTTGGATAATATGGTGGAGGATGGCAGGATCATGTGGTTTTGGTTTTGAGGTCGGCCTCGAGCTTCAAGAGCTTTCCCTCTAGCTCTTAGTGCCGTCTTGTTTCTCTCCGTAAGTCCCTTTCGGCTTCCCGCTGATGCTCAGACTCTTGTTCGAGCTGTTTGAGGCGATCCTGCTGTTCGCGGAGGACATTTAAAATTTTTGTGTCTGGAGACTATTTGTCTCCCTTGGGTTGAGGTGTATCCTTTGATATGGCATCTGTGTTTTTAAGCGGCGTTCTTTCTTCTAAACCGAAGTTGTGATCGTTGTCAAGGTTGTCCGCCATGACGATGGAATGACTTCCAAGTTCCCCGGCAATGGCGCCAATGTTCCGAGGGTTACCTAAAACTGAAGGTCGATCTCGGACGAGATCTTCTGTGTTGGTCGGTGGTGCTGTGTCCGACCTGAGAGAGCTGGAGATGCTGCTGATCCTTCGTCACCGGAGGGTGGTGGTACCTACAAGAGACTCCGATGCTTAAGTTAGCACGTGCTTTAGGCAGGTTTTTTATAGAATCAGAGTATGAGTTATACCTAGGTGCTCCAGTGTATTTATAGTAGTGTTGAGTGACCTCCCTTGAGATAAGTTAGTTATCTTATCTTATCTTTGAGTGAAGTCACCTTATCTTTCAGGCCAGCCGCGTCCTTTTGTTTGGGCCTATTCGGGCCTCTATGACGATTTGGCCGACCTTTTTGGGGAGAGGTCGATAACAAGCCAATCCTTTACGAGAGGTCGGTTGCTTTTTATCTTCGACCCAGGGTATGAACAGCCACCTCTACAGCAAAGTGTGTATTTCCGGTGATTTGTATTGTAGTGCTTTTCTATCCTCTCGTCATATAAAAAAGTGCATGGCAATATTCACACTCGTGTCTTGCTTATCCCATGTGCCAATATTTTACAAAATAGGATGAATAAAAGTTTATGCATATATTACCAAACCCTAAGAATGATCTATTTCGTTAAGGGTTTGGTTTTGTTGCCAAAACACTTTCGTTATACCTTCGTCTACTATTTGTGACCGATTAGTAGATCTTCAATTGTTGTAGCATCCGCTGCTGCCTGTAAATTTTTTTATGTCAACTAAAATTCAGATGAAAACTCATTAACTAATTGAATTTTCTACCTTCCTTATTGTGCCCCATTTCTGAGCAACTTGGTTGGGCAAGGGATTTGCGTTTGATACTCTAGGCTTCTTCCTTTGTTGAGAAAGAAAAGGTGTAAAAAGTAACGACAATGTTGGTGCAATCAAAATTGATGTTGTTATGCGACTGTTGGGAGTGTTTAGGGGTCCATAGCAAACCCATTAAAGCTCCCGAAGCAAAAATAGTGTTCAACTTTACCATGCCCTTACAAGTTTTGGCAACTACAGAACTAAATAGAAAAGGAGAACTCTTTTTTGGAACCACATAACTAAATGCTCAACTCACTTGTTTTTAAACCTTAGGGTTTAGAACCATTCTCCTCCTCATCCGAGAATAATTTCGTGTAATACATTCTAGTCATAACTAATTACTACGCTTTGTTTAGAACTACAACTAGGAAACAATAAAATGCTTTTAATTATTTTATATAAAAAATAGTATAATTTATACCTACAACTATCATACAGAGTTTGTATAGAGATCCATAAAAGATATCCACGAATAAATTGTTATTGTTTGTATGTCTCTAGCATCTTATATCAAAATTAAATAAACAATATATTGTTCCAGCAGGTTTTGCTGCATTTTTTTTGTTTGTTATTTTTACCATAGTTGTTTTATTTGTTAAGTTTTTAATTTGAGTATGCTTGATGTTATACATCCAAAAAGATTAGCCACCTAATAAGATTCTTTATTTTAATCTATTAAACATGAATACTTCTGTTTATACCTGGCCCAAAAACACAAGGCAGGCCCAAAAACATACCAAAGCCCAAAAGACATATACCGTATGACCGACCTCTTGAGAGGTCGGACAAGAACGCTGCAAGATGATAACTCCCTCCTAGAGGAGTTATAACTAACCCCTAATATCTCTCATCTACTTCTAGAAGAGAAATTTCAACAATCCTAAGATAAAAGGATTGTTATCCACCATTAGAAGTGGAACTACTCCAACGTTGGTTATTAGCTCATCACCTATAAATACACTAATACTCTTTAGGTATACTTAAGTTCCAATATACTTAAACCAGTTAAGACTCTTACTAACTTAAGTCTCGGAGTATTTTACAGGTACCACCCTCCACCTTCTCACAAACAACTCGGACGACGGCCATTGGACATGGGCTAAGTCAGAATTCGCTCCATTGAGGATTTGGGCCTCACTTACAAGCCCAAAGGCAACCCAATTTCAGGTAACCCTCGGAACATTGGCATCGTTGCCGGGGACCTGGAAGTCGACGCTCCATGGCGGACGATCACTTTGAAGATGCACACACAATGTCAGAATTAGATCCCGAGTACCAAGACCCGGTCAATAATGACCAAGCTCTCGTGGTACCTCCTTCAACAACAGAGGAACCACGCGGAGAAGGTACTTCAGGTGGACATCACCATAGAAGGATCCCCTTCAAGGTTCGTCACCCTGAAGGAGAAGAACAACCCCATTCTACCGACTTCATGGGGTTGCTGCATGGACACCATGGCCGACTTGAATAACTAGAGCAAGAGTTAGAACGATAGAGGAAGGTGGAGAGAAATCTGAAAAAAGAAATCAAGCGACGAAAAGAGTTAGAAGAAAAGCTCTCGAAGCTGGAATTCGACATTCGAGGTGGGAACTCACGCACAACTCGGGAAGACACCCCGTTAGGAGGAGAAGATCCTTTTACCGAAGATACCATGCGAAAAGTTACAAAAGTAATCCCTAAAAAGAGACCTGAACAATGTCCAAGAAAGAGGATTACAAAAATAACTTGGAAGGGCCCGACATGATGAAGTCGGCGCAGAACATAAAAGTTATCAAAGTAGCCCCTAAAAAGGACTTAAACAAGGTCCAAAAAAGAGGGTTATTAACAACAAACTTGGACAGAACCGACATGACGAAATCGGCCTCCCGAAAACCTTAGCATTATACAAAGTAATTCCTAAATAAAGACCTGAACAAGGTCCAAATAAAACGAATTACTAGAAAAAACATCAGGCAAAGGCTCAAAGGAATTAAGCCAATCCGAAGAGGTCAGACAACGAAAGTCCCAACACTCCCAAAATCTTGAAAGGTACCAAGACGAGTGCAGGCAGATATGTTACGAAAAACACAAGTTATAATAATAGCAAACTCAAGAGACTACCAAAACCAGCCCCAAGAGCTTGGAAAATACTTTGTTTTTTAAAATAAAGTTGCTAAACAAGCAACCAGGAATGTAGCAAAAGTCAGAGACATCATTACAAAATAAAGAGTTTAAAGGCCCACAAGCCGGGCTATCTACACAACCAATTAGAAAATTCAGCTAAGATCCGAAGGCTTCTCGGCAGCATCAGCACGGGGTGAAGGAGGGCGAGTCTGAAGAGGCAAGGCATCCACTGTCCCGTCATCCCTATTCAAGATTTGGCAATCGGGATCTGATGCAGGACGAACGACCTCAGAGGAAGGAGCTGAAGAAGTCGGCACAACAGAAGCTTTGGTGGCAGGCACAGAGGGAGGCTCAACATCATCATCATCAGGGTCGTCAGGGACAATCTTGCTATCCTTCACAACATTATCCAGACTGAATAGAGCAAGGTCGACCTCAGGGGTAAGAACCCGAACCTGCTTCTTCAGGTTCTCATAAGCAGCATTTACGCTGCCTACAAGGTGACCCTGGAGCTCGGCATAATCAACCCGGGCCGACTCTAACTCCTCCCTGAGACGCATCACTTCCCGGTAGGTCATGACGTAGCTTTCTTTGTGCCTCAATGCCATGTCCTCTGCCAACTTCACAGAAGCTGCCAAGGCAACGGAGCTAGCCTTCTCGCCCTCTAGTTCCTTCTCCAATTTTCTCACTTTTACTTCGAGCTCCTCCTTCAAACCCCTCATCCGGTCGAACTCCCGCTTAGCTTCCTCCATAAAGGCTTTGGTAGCATGCAGAGGAAGGTCTTGGGCAGTTCGGTACAAGGCGGCTCCCATGTGTGCCATCTTGATGCTACTTCGAGTTATAAAATCCAAATGACGAAGGAGGGAAACATCATCCATAGAGAGGGCACCATAAGGACCAATCTGCTGGTCGACAAAGCCAATAGGATCAAAATCAGGCGAATCCAGATTGAAGGGTTCAACAGTCCGAGGTCTTTTGGAGGGAGGAACGGCCGGAAGAGAAGATGCAGCAGCAGCAGAAGATTATGGAGGATCCACTACACGGACTCGAGGAGTAGGGATCATCCTCCTCGGGCCAGGAGAGCTCAGCACGGACGGTTTCGACGTTATCTGAGAAGACCCTTCCCCATCCGTCTTGGTTGAGATGTTCTGAGCTGCAGTAGCCTTCTTTGCCTTCTTGAAAGCTTTCATGGCATCATTATTCTTGGCCATCTCTGAAAAATAAAAACCAGCAGTTTTACAAACCAGGAAAGAAGAAGAAAGCAAAGTAAAAATAAGAAGCAATATATATCAAGTAATACCCAATGCAGTTCGGACAAGGGAGGGGTCCCCTAAGGATTTTTTAGTATCCAGATGAGGAGGTTCCCCCCCAAAGGTCCTCCAAAACTATCACAAAAGCTTGCTCAATCTCGTCGAGCATTTTCCATGTATATCGGGATACTAATACATTCTGCTGCCAACACAAAGGGAAGGATGGCTCATCATTTGCTTCCAGAAAAAAGGGGAGAGCTCCCTCAACAGCTCGGACCTTGAAAAAATAATTCTTGAAGTCCCTAAAGGACTCGTCATATATAGTAAAAACCTTATGTCCTTGTGCAGATCTAAAAGAGACCCACGAGGCTTTCTTTTTTGAAGAAATCCCGGGTTTAGTTAAAACAAACAAATAAAGGAAAAGAGTCTGAGAAGGGGTAACATCCAACTCTTCGCAAAGAAGCTGAAAAATCTTAATAAAGCCCCAGGAGTTCGGATGAAGCTGGGATAGAGCTATATTACACGACCATAACAAATCGGTCTCAAAGGAAGTAAAGGAAAAAGTGATGTCCAACTGGCTGAAAAAATAGTCGTAAGCATAAAAGAAAGGGCACTCCCCCTGGGTCAGGGCAGGGAAGCAAACCCTCTCCTCAGAGTCAGGTGCTACCAATTCATAATTCCTTTCTTGATCTCTACTCTTACAGAGGCGGTGATGTTTCCTAAGCTCCACACAGAATTCAGCATTTACCACAGAAACACACATTAGAACAAGGGAATCCAACCAATCGGACATTCCCTCAGGGACCTTAGAGGACGTCTCTACAATATTTTTGCAAGAAGACATGGCCAACTAGTCCTACAAACAAGAAAAGAAGATTGGATTACTAAAAAATATCTCGGACGAAATCAAAACAACTCGGCCAACATAATCCAGCGCAGTACAAGCAACAAAAGGAAACCCCAAGACCCACACCAAAAAGATCCAGGGGCATCCTTTGGAGGCAGTTAACAAGACAAGGATTCAGGAAAACCTACAAGCCTACATCTTGATACGTCCTAGCAGGAAAACAATAAATCCTTTTTTGAACTAAAGCGACACTTCGAGAAGAAAGCTACGAGCCACAAACCAAGTAAAGCCATCAAAATAACCACCTTCCAGACTCACCATCCTAGTTTAATTAACGAACGAAGCTACCAAGCAACAAAATATATCCGGGAAGAAATCATCAAAGACGCAATCTTTTTTCAAAGAAATAAACCCCCCTCAAACAAATAAAGAAAATCAAAACAAGTATCGTTATCTCCTACAAAGTTCAGTAGTAAGGAAAGCTATCAATAGGGCAAAAATCAAGGGGCAATCTTTTCAGAAGCAAACAAGTGCAGTTTCACAAAACTCAAAGTATCAAAGAACAACCAGAAGCAGCAGCAAAATATGCAAAGCCCTAAAAAGCCTCAATAGAAGTACCAGGAGTATGCATAAATACGAAAAGGAAGCCAGAATAAAATACATTACAGTGACGAGCAAACACGAGACTACAAAAAGGTTCAAGCTTTTCAACATGCATTTAGTCAGAGTCAAAGCTTTACCAGAAAAAATGATGAGAACAACAAAGAGAAGAACCAACCTGAACAAAGGAAGAAACTTCGAAGAAAGTTTGAAGACGGAGAGACAGAATCGCCTTTCGAGCCAAACACCAAGAAATCACCAAATGACGTCGCAGAAAGAAACGCAAAGATGCAAGTTTCAAGCAAAACTGAAAGCGAAAAAGAAGAGGAGAAGTTACAGAGAAGGGGAAACAGTTTATGAAATTCAAAATGAAGAAGCAAGGGAAACGGGGCATTAAAAACAATTAATGAGGGTATTAAACCCTCGCACATTCCCAAGGCAAGAGCACTAATACAAAAGCGCGCATTTTTTAAAAGAAAGAGAAAGAAACAAAAAACGTTCCATATTCAAAAAGGGGGAACACTACAAAGATGAAGTCAACAAGATGCTCGAGTTCGGCTTCAGCAGAGAAATATCGAAGTCCTAAAACTAAGACTCGACCTTAAAAAAGAAAGACCGAGCTCGAGCAGGGGCACTGTTCATACCCTGGGTCGAGCTATCCGACCCGGGATGTTTAGCGACAAGGCGACCGACCTCTTCAGGTCTGACTATCCGGTCTCTTCTCAAAGAGCTCGGCCAAATTACCAAGAAAGCCCAAATAAAGGGTCCGAATAGAGGAACACGACCCAAATTCAAAGGTAGCCCAAGCCTATAGAGATAAGGGCGGTTCCCATGAAGATAAGATGACCTCACCCAAAGATAAGATAAGATAAGATAACTAACTTATCTTATCTAAAAGGGTCACTCCACACCTCTATAAATACACTGGAGCACCCAGGTATAACTCATACTCTGATTCTACACAAAACCTGTTTAATACCCTTGCTGACTTAAGCACCGGAGTCCCTTGCAGGTACCACTACCCTCCGGTGACAAAGGATCAGCAGCATAGCCAGTCAAACAAGTCGGACGCAATCGCTCCAGCCTCCACTCACCAGCCGGACACGTTAGCTCCGACCAGTACAGAAGATCTCGTCTGAGATCGACCTACAGTTTCAGGTAACCCACAGAACAACAGTGAGAAAAGTTGATCCAGAAGGAGGAGGCATCTCCGAAGCCTCAACCGTTCTTATATCACTGATTTCACTCCTATTCTGTGACAGTTTATTTATTATGTTTTTATGCATTTTTCATAACAACTATCTTTTTTAATCGCCTGACTAAGATCTACAAGGTAGCCATTGCTTGCTCAATCCGACAATCTCCGTGGCATTCGACCCTCACTCACCTGAGGTATTACTTGGACAACCCAGTGCACTTGCCAGTCTATCTGTGCGAAACTTGCGGAGTTAAATTTCGCGCACTAAGTTTTTAACGCCGTTGCCGGGGATTGTTCGAGTTTGACAAACTACCAAACTATCTTGTTGCTTAGATTAGGTACTTTTTAAGGTTTAGTAGGTCTTTAATCGTGTCTTTTATTTTCTTTTTTTTTCAAAATCTTTTTCAAAATCCATCTTTTCTTTGTCTTTTGGTTGAGTCTAGTGTCAATTTTAAGTTTGGTGTCCCTTATGTGTTTATCTTTTCTTTAAAATTTTTGAAAATTGCTCTTGAGTGTTCTTCTTGGTATTCAAGTTGTTCTTGTTTCTTTTCTTTGTTTGATCTTAAAATTTTTTAGTTTGGTATCTTTTGGTATTTTTCTTTCTAATTTTCGAAAAACTAGTGTCTTTGATCTAAAAATTTTAAGTTTCGTTTCTTTTGGTTGTTTTTCTCTTTCTTCATTAATTCAGAAAAAAATAAAAATTATTTCTTTATCTTTCTTTAATTTTCAAAAATCTTGTTTCTTTTCTTATCTTGATTTAAAATTTTTTTAAGTTTGGTGTTTTTCTGTTAGTAAAGTTAAATTTTAAATTTCAAATCCTATATTTTCAAAACTTTTCAAATCTTATCATATCTTTCTTTTAATTTGATTCTTTCATATCTTATCTTTCTTTTAAATTTTAAAATTTCAAATCTTTTTAAATCTTTGCTATCTTTTCAAATTTGATTTTCAAATCTTTTTAATTTAAAACTCATCTCTCTTAACTTCTTTTTAAATCTTCATCTTATCTTTATCTTTTAATTTTAAAACTTACCTAGCTTACTTTCTTTTTAAAATTTAAAACTTTTTCAATTTTAAATACTTATTTCTTCTTTTTCGAAAATCACCTTTTAATTTTAAATCCTTTTAGTTAATTAGCTTTTAATTTCCCTCTTGTTTTTCGAATTCAATAAATAAATAAAATAAAAACAAAAATATTTTAATTCTAATTTCTCTTTTTACTTCCTAATATTCGAATTCTTCTTCTCAATCCTCTACTCTCATTCTTCTTTTCTTTTTCATATCTCACAGGGAGTTCTCTATACTCTGACATAGAAACTCCCACTCTCTTTCTTTCGTGTTTTTCTTTTTCTTGTTTATGAGCAGGAACAGAGATAAAGAACCACTCTTTGATCCTGACCCTGAACCTGAGAGGACTCTAAGGAGGCGTTTACAACAAGTTAAAGCACAACACTCCGAAGGAAACCTCACAGAAATTTTTGAACAAGAAGCTGAAAGTACGAACATGGCAGCCAATCCGAATGATGGAGGAGACGCAAGGAAGGTTCTTGGTGACTGCACCCACTTCTGACTTCTATGGAAGAAGCATCTCTAATGCAAGGAAGGGTTTTGGTGACTGCACCCACTTCTAACTTCATGGACTTCCACAAGAAGATCCACATAAATTCCTATCTGAATTCTTGCAAATCTGTGATATTATTAAGACCAATGGAGTGGATCCTGAGGTCTACAGGCTAATGCTTTTTCCTTTTGCTGTTAGAGACAGAGCTAAGATATGGTTAGATTTTTAACCTAAGAAAAGCCTAGACTCTTGGAAAGAGTTAGTTAATGCATTCTTGGCCAAGTTCTTTCCACCTCAGAAGATGAGCAAGTTTAGGGTGGAATTTCAAACCTTCAGACAAAAAGAGGGTGAATCCCTCTATGAAGCTTGGGAAAGATACAAACAATTGATTAGGAGATGTCCTCCTGACATGCTCTCAGAATGGACTATCCTAGGTATCTTCTATGATGGTCTATCTGAGATGTCCAAGATGTCCAAGATGTCCTTGGACCATTCTGCTGGTGGATCACTCCACTTGAAGAAAACACCTGAAGAGGCACAAGAACTCATTGAAATAGTTGCAAACAACCAATTCATGTACACTTCTGAGAGAAACCCTATGAACAATGGGGTAGCTCAGAAGAAAGGAGTCTTGGAGGTTGACACTCTGAATGCCATATTGGCTCAGAATAAGATCTTGACCCAACAGGTCAATATGATCTCTCAGCATTTGACTGGAATGCAAACTATAGCTGGCAGCACTCAAGACACTTCCTATGAAGGAGATGCTTATGATCCAGATCAACCTGAGATGGAGGAGGTGAATTACATGGGAGAATACTATGGAAACACCTACAACCCCTCATGGAGGAATCACCTTAATCTTTCATGGAAAGATCAACAATAACCAAGGTGGAAAAAACCAAAATAGGTTCAATAACAGACCATTTCCACCTTCTTAGTAACAGATGGAGACTTCTAAGCAGAACCTCTCTGACTTAGCAATCATAGTCTCTAAACTCTCTAAGACTACTCACAGTTTCATAACAAAAACTAGGTCTTCCATCAGAAATCTGGAGGTATAAGTTGGTCATCTGAGTAAGAAAATCCCTGAGACCCCTTCCAACACTCTTCCTAGTAATACTGAAGTAAACCTAAGAAAAGAGTGTAAGACCATCACTGTAGAAGTGGAGGCCGAATCTAAAGGGGAGGCTTTGGCATTGAATGCTAGTAAGAGAGTCCCTACCAGGCGTTCAGTTCCCAAGGAGGAGCCATCATTGGCGTTGAACACTAGTAAGGGAGTCCCTACTGGGCGTTCAACGCCCAAAGAGGAGCCATCAGTGGTGTTGAACGCCAGCAGAGGAGTAGCTGGGCATTCAACACCCAAAGTGGCACAAAAGCTGGCATTGTACGCCAATAATGGGGCAGCTGGGCATTCAACGGCCACTAAAAACTTTCCTATTGAAGATCTGAAGGCAGCTAAGGCTCATGAGGAGACCATAGAGGTTTCCTTGAAGGCCTTGTTGCAAATTATGGACTATGAAGACCACTCCTCCTCTAATGAGGAAGAGGAAACCAGGAAAGAGCAAGTTGCTCGGTACCTAAGAATTCTCATGAAGTTAAATGCCAAGTTATTTGGAATAGAGACGTTGGAGGAAGAACCTCCAGTACTCACTAAGGAACTCAATGCCTTGGTTCAGAAGAAACTACCTTAGAAGCTGTCGGATTCTGGACGCTTCCTAATTCCCTGTACCATAGGCCCTATTACCTTTGAGAAGTCTCTGTGTGACCTAGGGTCAAGCATAAACCTCATGCCTCTCTCTGTAATGGAGATATTGGAAATCTTTGAGGTGCAAGCCGCAAGAATCTCACTAGAGATGGCAGATGGTGTGGAATTTATAACCACAAACTAACCGGCAAGTGCACCGGGTCGTACCAAGTAGTACCTCAGGTGAATGAGGGTCGAACCCACGAGGATTTATAGACTAAGGAGCAATGGTTAAGTGATTTACTTAGTTAGGCAAACAGAAAATGGTATTTGAAGGTTCAAAAGCATTAACAGTAATTTAGAATATTAGAAAGCAAGCAATAAACATGTTGTGAATAATATATGGAGAAACAGTAAAGGCTTCAGAGTTATCTTTTTTACGGATTGACTTTTCTTACTAACTATTTTAATCATGCAAGATTTAAATCATGGCAAACTGTATGTGACTAAACCCTAATTCCTTAGACCTTTTTAGTCTCCTCTAAAATTCATCAACCGCCAATTCCTTGGTCACTTAATTCCAATTAGAGGGTGAAGCTCAGTTCTAGTTTATATGCCACAGAAATCCTAATTACCCAAATATAAGAGGATTATATGTCACGTATCCCGTTAAGTCCAGATAATTAGAAATTTAGGAGAATATGTTTTCAAGCTGTTGTTCAAGTAAAGAGCTTTCCCAAGTTATAAAAGAACTCAATTAGAACAAAGGTCATACTTCCATTCCACCCAGATTCATAAAATAAAGAACGAAAACAATTCTTGAATTATAAATCAGTACATAAATTAAAATAGAAAAGTAATAGTATCAATCCATACAATAGACAGAGCTCCTAACCTTAACAGTAGAGGTTTAGTTCCTCATGGTTCAGAGAGAAAACTAGGATTATGAAAAACTGTAAATTGAGGAATGAGGTCCAAGAGAAGAGAAGAGCCCGAAGGGCTGATTCTTTTCCCTTTTATATCTAATCCTAATTAATGTAAATTATATTTCCTAAAACTAAATAATATATTTTCCTATTTTAAAATAAAAATTAAAGTTTAATAAAGAATCAATCAAACAATCCATGCGAGCCTTGTAAGCGTGGAGACCACTTGGCTTCACTAAGATCCACGCCTAACTTGGCAAAGAGTTGCGCCTTACTTGAGGGATGCAGTGAGGAAGGGCGTGTTGAGCTCATGTGTTGTGCCTTACTTGAAGATTTGTTGTGCCTTACTTGAGGGGTCAAGGCAATTGTTGCATGTTGTTGTTAATGTCTTGCGCCTAACTTGAGAAATCTCAAGTTAGGCGCAGCCTTGGCCGAACTCCTTGGATGCCTCTCTTTCATCATGGCGCCTAACTTGAGAATTCTCAAGTTAGGCGCAGTCTTGGCAACTTTGGTCAAAGGAGTATAGTCCATCTTGGCGCCTAAGTTGAGATGGACTATTATATATCGTTGGAAAGCTCTGGAAGTTATCTTTTTAACGCCACTGAAATCACATCCATTAGACTTCTGTAGCTCGAGTTATTCAGGTTTGAGAGCAAAGAGGTCATGATTGATAGTATCATTTGCCTTCTTCTCTTTTTTTGTGGAAACTCCATCAAATCCAGCCAAATGCTACATAAAACAAACAGAATTGCACACGACTCAAAGTAGCATCTATAGTGGCTAAAAGATAATTAATTCTTGATTAAACTTAACAAATTGAATGCAAATTCACTAGGAAAATATAGGAAAGATGCTCACGCATCACAACACCAAACTTGAATTGTTGCTTGTCTTCAAGCAACCAAAACTAACATAGGCTTAGGATGTGAATTTTCATGAGAGTGAAAGTTTCATTAAGCCCATGTTTCTTCTTAAAGTGGGGTTTACAACTGCAATCCTGAATATTTTTGGCATCTCACTATCCTTTGAATCAGGAGAATGTCACTGTTATTCGGAATTAGAATCCGGATAATATTATGAATTCTCTACTCTTTTATACTTCAGTTTAATCCTTGAACACAGCAGTTTTCTTTTCATTCTCTTTTCTTTGGTGATTTGCACCTTGAGCCTAGCCGTGACTTTAAATGTTTTGTTTCAAGCTTCACTTAACACAAAACACCACAAGCACTTAACTGGGAAACTCTCTTTAAGTTCTGATTTTTCTTTCAGTTACTCCCAGACAGTGGTGCTCAAAGACTTTGGCATACTCTGTTAAATGCATTTGATCTCGATTCTTAGTGCTCTATCTCAAGGATTACTTGACACATTCACACCACAAGCATATGACTAGGAAAACAACTCTTTGAGCTTTTAACCATGTTTGACCTCCCTAGTCATTAATGCTCAGGGCCTTGGACCTTGCTTTTATTTTTCTTTTGCTATTTCTTTTGCTTCAAGGATTAAGATTTCACAAACCTCAGAGAATTCATAATAGTTCTTTAAATTCCTATTCTTTATACATCAAGATCCCTTGGTTCAAATTCAAATATGCACTGTTCATGTCATGCATTCAGAATCACAGAAAATACCACCACATTTGGATAAATAAGACCATTCTTAAAAATAAACTCAATTTCTCATGCAATACATCTTTTTCTTTTTTCTTTTTGATTTCAAAATCAGTGAGGAACACATGAGACACTTTTCAGAATTAAAGCAAATAACAGAAATTTTCAAAATAGCAGAACTAAACTAGAACCTAGGAATTTAAATAATAAAGGATCATGAAATAAATAAAACAAAATAGCAGAAAACAGAAACATATTAAAGTAATGGCAAACTACTATAGAAGGTGAAAAGAACTAGACCACGTCAATC
This sequence comes from Arachis ipaensis, assembly GCF_000816755.2. NCBI lineage: Eukaryota > Viridiplantae > Streptophyta > Magnoliopsida > Fabales > Fabaceae > Arachis > Arachis ipaensis. The sequence goes on along the minus strand of NC_029791.2, from coordinate 14,203,203 downwards.
TCCCTGGTGGGATCTCTCTCCTCATGCTGTGCTCCGTATGGTCCTCTCAGGCGGCTGTAATCATGTCTCAGCTGAGAGATCTTCTGCCGCTGAAAGCCCTGAGCAGCTCTCATCTCATCAAGGGTGGTACAGAGATACGCCCAACGACTGTCCTGTATCACTCTTATCTCCTCCACAAACGCAGTGTACTGCTGCTAGTGGCTGTTGTTCGTGACCCTCATCTACTCAATGGAGGAGGTGAGCTGCTACCAGTATTCCTGAGGAGGACTGTGCTGTCCCTGAGGCAGTGGTGGCTGCCTGTTCTTCTCTATGCACCTTGCGATGTTCCCTGCGAGTCTCCATTCTCTTCTTTGTAATTGGTTTTTCAACAGGAATGGGGACATCATTCTCCACTTTTACCCCTGCTGCTTCACACAGACGATAAATCAGATGTGAAAATCCGAGCCTAGCATTCTTGTAGGGGCTGGCGGCAATCTCGTATATCTACTCTGGGATAATATCCTCCATCTCTACTAATTCTCCCTTCATGATGCTGTAAATCATGACAGCCCGATCCACAGTGCATTCGGACCGGTTGCTAGTTGGCATGATGGACCTTCGGATGAAATCCAACCATGCTCTAGCTAAGGGACTAGCTCATTACTCTTTAGGTGATTCGGCTTTCTCTCAGCACCTAGCTTCCACTGAGAACCAGGAATGCATAATGCTTCAATGACTAGATCTAGTTCCTGGTCCTTATCCATTTTCCTACTGTAACTAGGAGTTAGCTGAGGTGGATGCAGCAGGTGGAGGGCTTGTCTGACGCTTCTTGGGCTGAAGTCAATGACCTTGCCTCTTACATAGCTCTGGTAATTTTTCTCATTGACTCCCTTCATATCCTTTTATGTGAACCAGGGGTTTCTATAAAACTCTTGGATCATTAATTGCCCAACCTTTGTGTACGGGTTGCACAGAAAGTTCCACCCTCTGCTATTTATCTGAAACTGGATTTTCGGATAGTCATCCGGTTTCAATGCAAATCT
>NC_029791.2:14194029-14202146 GCF_000816755.2 Arachis ipaensis | reverse complement strand
GTATAGCGTATAAACCAGCAAGGAATTCCTTTCGCAAAAAAGTTTTGGTTGTCACAAGTAACAAACCCCTAATAAAATTGATAACTGAAGTATTTAAACCTCGGGTCGACTCTCAAGGTATTGCAGGGAGGTGTTCTTATTATTGGTTATGAGTCATGTAAATTTGGGATTTGGATTGAGAAATAAGAAGAGTGAATTGCAAAAGAAACAAACTAACAATTATAAAAGCTTTTGGCAAGGTATGAGAGTTGGATTTCCCAAGATTAATCGTAATAGGTTGTTGTTTCTACTTAGTTAACCCTTACCGAATAAGGGAAAGTCAAGTAGTTGAGCTAACTTCTATTCACGAGTCCTAATCCTCTCCCTTGGGAAGGACTAGTTTTAGTGGCTAGAGAGATAGCCAACAACTTCCAATTACAAGAACGTATCCTTCTCAGTTGTGATGAAAATTATTCATTGCTCCCACTTAGTTAACCCTCAACGAATGAAAGAAAGTCAAGTGGACTAATCAATTTGATTCCTCAAGTCTTAGTCAACTCCTAAGGAAAGACTAGTTTTAGAGGGATCCAAATCAATCAGCAACTTCCAATTATCAATCAACAAAGGAGTTTGATAACTCAAGTGTCACCAATTACTAAACCAAAGCCAAGAGGAGAAAATCTAACTTAAAACATTAATTAATAACAAATAATAGAAGAAGTAATAAATATGAAATACCTCAATTTGCATTAAATAGAAAATCATCAAATCTAACATGGATAGTTTATAGCCAGATGGAATAAGAAGAAGAACAACAAGAAGAACACATAAATTAAAGGAACATTAAACCTGGAATTGGAAAGACGTTGAAAGAAGAAATCCTAAATCCTAAATCCTAAACCTAGAGAGAGGAGAGAGCCTCTCTCTCTCTAGAAAACTACATCTAAATCCTAAAATTGTGTGTATGAGAAGTGATGAATGATTCTTCCACTCTGTAGCCTCTAATATGTATTTTTTGGGCCAAGAATTGGGTCAAAAATAGCCCAGAAATCGCTGGGGACGATTTCTGATACGTACAGGTCGCGGCTCTATCATGCGTACACGTGGATTGAACTTTTGTGAGGTCACGCGTATGTGTAATCCACGCGTGCGCGTCACCTAACAGCATGGCAACTATGACAAATTATATATTGTTGCAAAGTCCCGGATGTTAGCTTTCCAACGCAACTAGAACCGCCTCATTTGGATCTCTGTAGCTCAAGTTATAATCGATTGAGTGCGAAGAGGTCAGGGCTGACAGCATTAGCAATTCCTTCAACTTCTTGTATTCTTTCCACTTTTGCATGCTTTCTTTCCATCCTCTAAGCCATTCCTGCCCTATAAAACCTGAAAACACTTGACACACATATCACGGCATCGAATGGTAATAAGAGAGGATTAAGATTAGCAAAGTTTAGGCCAAAGAAGTATGTTTTCAATCATAGCACAAAATTAGGAAGCAAAAATGTAAAACCATGCATTTTTGTATGAACAAGTATATGAAAGTTTGATAAAATCCACTCAATTGAGCACAAGATAAGCCATAAAATAGTGATTTATCAACCTCCCCACACTTAAACATTAGCATGGCCTCATGCTAAACTCAAGAGAAGCTATAAAAGAGTGAAGAGGAATGGTAGAATGTATGAAATGCAACCTATTTATATGAATGCAGCTAAATGCAAAATGATTCTACCTACTTGGTGAAAAGTGAATAAATCTTCCAAGAACAAATATAAACTGGATTTCACTAATTCAAATCACAAAATGAAGTACAAGTAAACTTGCAAGAAGAAAGCTTATGAAAGCCGGGAACATAGAATCGAGCGTCGAACCCTTCACTGGAAGTGTATACACTCTGATCACTCTAGTGTCTAAGGGTCGGTTCTCTCAATTCTCTACTAATCTTGCTTTCTAAGACTTGCTCTTCTTCTACCAATCAACAAAATTTTAATGCACAAATACACATATCAAGAGGTATTTTAAGGTTTGTAATGGGGTTAGGGTCAATGTAGGATTGTATTTGGTCAAGTGGACTAAAATCTGAATCCTTGATTAACCTAAACTTACTACCTAACCTAAGACAATCCATGTAATTACAATGCAAAATCTAGCTGCCTATTAACTGTGTTTTCCACATATCACGCATCCCAAATGTAGCACAGTACATATGCATTGATATTATTACTTAACTTGGGGCATTTTGTCCCCTGTTTTATTATTTGCTCTTTTTTTTCTTTTCTTTTTCTTTTTTTTTTCTTTTTTTCTATTTTTCTTTTCTTTTGTATTTCTCAATGCATATGATTAAGGTATTTCATGTATAAACATGTCCTCAACATTCTTTTTCACATTTTTACAACACCCAATTCTCAAACCAAATATTGACAAACCCAATTTCCCCACACTTAAACCATGAACACTCTCACTAGTCTAAGCTAACCAAAGATTCAAATTAAGGACATTATTGTTTTCCGTTTAGAGTTAGTGATGTGCTAAAGTAGAGAACAAAAGGGGTGAAATAGGCTCAAAATTGATTTGTAAAGGATAATGAACGGGTAGGGCCATATGGATATGTAAGCTCAGTGAAACAAAGGCCTCAATCATATAAGTGTATGCATACATCAAATAATGGAAATATAGAATTAAGCAAGACAAAGATCACAATTATAGAGAGAACAACACACACCAAAAATAAAATATTGGTTGATAAGATGCAACCAATCAAATAGGCTCAAAATCTCACTGGTTTTGTGTGTTCGAGCTCTAAACCATGTTCCAAAAATAAAATTTCTTCAAACAAGTTTAATAAAAATTTTAATTCAAATTAGTGAAATGTTATAAAATAGTTTCTTGAAAAGAAAATATTACTTCAACCAAGTAGTGGTAAAATATGCACAAACTCTAACTATAATGCAATCAATCATGCAAATGCAATAATGAACTAACAAAGGGGATTAAACATTGGTATTGAGAAGAAAATAACTAACCCGCGGAAGTCGGTATCGACCTCCCCACACTTAAAGACTGCATCGTCCTCGGTGCATACAGAGATGTACAAGTGGACTGGTGGCTCCAACTGATGCGTTTTCTCCAAAGATTGTGCGGCAGACTTGTTTATTGCTCCAGTTAGAGACTTTTCCTTTTCCCTCTTGGTGGCCATCCTGAAAGAAGAGGAAAAGTATGGGAAAGAACCCACAAGCAAAGATATGAAAAGAAATAAAACGTATGTGGGCTAGTGCCAAATAATAAGGTTCTCAACTACATGGTAGCTACAACATGTAAGTGAGAAAATAGTAGAAGCACAGGGCACGTCAACTAAATAGCAAACAAGTCAAGGAGCACCTAAAATAATGCAAGAAATATGCAACAGTTGAGTAAGAAAATTTTAACACCAACGTGAAAACAACAAATATAGAAAAGAAAGGGAGAAGAAACAAGGAAGTTAAAATGCCATGAATGCAAGTATGCAAATGTAACAAATAGAAGAAAAGAAAGGGAGAAAGGATGAGAGGGGAGGAGAAGAAAGAAGAGAGAAGAAAGAAAAAAGAAGAAAGAAGAAAGAAGAAAGAAGAAAGAAGAAAGAAGAGAATTAGGATTTGGAAGGAGGGAATAATTGAAACTGGGCGGCACGCTGGTGTAGTGATGCGGCGCAAGCGACGCGCACGCATACCCTACGCAGACGCGTGGGTCGCACAAAGTGGAAGGTGATGCGAGAGTGTCGCGCACGCGTATGCGTGCCCCTTAGTTGTGCTAGTCGCACGCGAGCAGCACGGCGCACGCACAACTCTCTGTGCATTCTGTGTCGTGGGCAAAATGGCATACGACGCATGCGCGTCAGGCACGCACACGCGTGAGTGAGCAAAAATTGAAAATGACGCGCACGCGTCAGGGATGCGTACGCGTGCATGATTTTGTGCGTCTAGCACAATGCCAGCACCAGGCCATCACAACTTTCGGCCAATGCACCTTTTACGTCGATTTTTATGGCCACACGTGCGCGTGATGTGCCAAAATATCAAGTCATACGCACGCGTGAGGTACGCGTACGCGTGATGTTGCTTGTGCGATTGGCTCGCTTTCTGCACTGCTCCCACGCAACTTTCTGCCAGTTTTTTTTATATGCAGTATGCAAATGAGAATGCAGACTATATGCAAAACTAATAAGAAGAGTCACTAAAATAAAACTAATAAGAGAGAAACGAACGATCATACCATGGTGGGTTGTCTCCCACCTAGCACTTTTAGTTATTGTCCTTAAGTTGGACATTTGGTGAGCTCCTTGTCAGGGCGGCTTATGCTTGAACTCATCCAGGAATCTCCACCAATGCTTGCAATTCCAATAGCCTCCAGGATCCCAAACTAGGCGCATAAAGCCTTCAAGCAAGTTAAAGCAAGTGACAAGGCCCCAAGAGTGTTGATTGCTAGAATGAATTCTGGGGTCCCAAACTCTGCTTTTGCACCCGTCTTCGTGTTGATAAGCATTGTTCCAATCGGGTGGCAAGAGAATTGAATCCTCACTGAAACGTCCAAACAGCCTTCTAGACCCATTCATTCGAGCTCTGCACCAACCTTTGTATTCCAAGTTGGAACATATAACCATACTGAACCTTGCATGACAACTCTAACCACTAACCATCTTCCTCTTACTCTTAATACCACAAAGAGCTCTAAGTTGACCATCTATCTCAAGTAAACCATATTCAAGTGGAATGAGAAATCTAAGGGATATGAATTTTACCCACTTGAATGTTGTGAAGGATGATGGTGACTTAGGGGGAGGGGTCTCCAACAACTTTGGCAAGGTGATTTCAAGCTTCACTCCCGTGTGTTCTTTCTTGACAACTTCCACCTCTTTGCAAGCTTCTTCAATATCAACCTCTTCCTCTTGGTAGCTTTCTTCCAATTCAATCTCTTCTTCATTGCTTACCAAGGGCATGGGAGGTTGTGCTTCTTCTCCTTTAATCTCCATGTCAAGTCCAATGGGAGAAGATTCAATTATAGATAAGGATTCATCAATGATTGAATCTATATCTTGATCAACCTCTTCAAAGTCTTCAACCATGATATGCCTTGGAGGTTGTACACCCTCCTCAACATCAATTTCAAACGTCTTGGAAGGGGGCTCTATGACTTGAGTTTCCCATGGAGGTTCTGCATCTCCTAAGTCTTCAACCACTTCCTCTTCTTCAGCTATTACGGTTTCCTCCACTTGTTCCAATACAAAGGCGTGTTCCTCATTTTCCATTGGAGTTTCGAGTGTCTCCTTCATGCTACGCTCTTTTATTGATTCTCCACATGTAGCCATGGGAGCACTTTGAGTGTCAAAATGCCGAGAGGCTAAATCACCTACTGCTCGCTCCAATTGATGAACGGCTGCTTGAAATTGATCTAGTGTCTCCTTGAGACAATCCCTTGACTCTTGTTCCGCTTGGATATTATAAGTAGGGTCATAAGGCTCTTGGATTGATGGATATGGACATGGTGTATATAGAGGTGGTGGTTCTTGGGAGTAATTGGGTTGGAATTGGGGTGGCTCTATATACGGTTCACATGGCTCATAAGGTGGTTGGTATGGTGGATGATGGTTAGGGTCATATGAAGGTGAACGGTGAAAAGGGGCTTGTAAGTAGGGTGGTTTAGAGCTATGTTGAGGAGGGGGTTCATAGACGTGTTGTGGTGGGTATTGAGTGTCACGAAAAGGTCCACCATAACCATTATCTTAGTATGCATCATGGAATGGTTGTTGCTTGTAGTAAGTTGGTGGAGGTTGTTGTCAAGAGGGTTGATCAAATCCTTGTGACTCCTCCCATCTTTAATTTTTCCAACCATGATGCATGTTGTCATTATAATCTCCTCTTCCTGCAACATAATTATAACCACGCTCGTAGAAAAAAGGGTGAGAATTCATAGTAGAAAAGAAAAATAAAAATTAATAAAAATAGGCAACTAAGTCCTAAAACTAATAAAAACTAAGAACAGGTAAAAAGCAAATATTTACAATAACCAATAATAAGGCACACGTTTGCAATTCCCCGGCAACGGCGCCATTTTGACGAAACGAGATTTCCTGCGCGGTCTAGAAATTCACAAATTAGTTCTCGTTGAAAGTATAGCATATAAACCAACAAGGAATCCCTTTCGTGCAAAAGTTTTGATTGTCACAAGTAACAAACCCCTAATCAAATTGATAACCGAAGTATTTAAACCTCGGGTCGTCTCTCAAGAAATTGCAGGGAGGTGTTCTTATTATTGGTTATGAGTCATGTAAATTTGGGGTTAGGATTGAGAAATAAGAAGAGTGAATTGCAAAAGAAACAAACTAACAATTATAAAAGCTCTTGGCAAGGTATGAGAATTGGATTTTCCAAGATTAATAGTAATAGGTTGTTGTTTCTACTTAGTTAACCCTTACCGAATAAGGAAAAGTCAAGTAGTTGAGCTAACTTCTATTCACGAGTCCTAATCCTCTCCCTTGGGAAGGACTAGCGTTAGTGACTAGAGAGATAGCCAACAACTTCCAATTACAAGAACGTATCCTTCTCAATCGTGATGAGAACTGTTCATTTCTCCCACTTAGTTAACCCTCAACGAATGAAGGAAAGTCAAGTGGACTAATCAATTTGATTCCTCAAGTCCTAGTCAACTCCTAAGGAAAGACTAGATTTAGAGGGATCCAAATCAATCAGCAACTTTCAATTATCAATCAACAAAGGAGTTTGATAACTCAAGTGTCACCAATTACTCAACCAAAGCCAAGAGGAAAAAATCTAACTTAAAACATTAATTAAAAACAAATAATAGAAGAAGTAATAAATATGAAATACCTCAATTTGCATAAAATAGAAAATCATCAAATCTAACATGGATAGTTTATATCCAGATGGAATAAGAAGAAGAACAACAAGAAGAACACATAAATTAAAGGAACATTAAACCTGGAATTGGAAAGACATTGAAAGAAGAAATCATAAATCCTAAACCTAGAGAGAGGAGAGAGCCTCTCTCTCTAGAAAACTACATCTAAATCCTAAAATTGTGTGTATGAGAAGTATGAATAATTTCTCCACTCTGTAGCCTCTAATCTGTGTTTTCTGGGCCGAGAATTGGGTCAAAAATAGCCCAGAAATTACTGGGGGCAATTTCTGATACGTACAGGTCGCGGCTCTGTGACGCGTATACGTCGTCCACGTGTACGTGTGGATTGAACTTTTGCCGGGTCACGTGTACGCATGATCCACGCATGCGCGTCGCCTAACAGCATAGCAACTATAGCAAATTATATATTGTTGTGAAGCCCCAGATGTTAGCTTTCCAACGCAATTGGAACCGCCTCATTTGGACCTCTGTAGCTCAATTTATGATCAATTGAGTGCAAAGAGGCCAAGGCTAACAACATTAGCAATTCCTTCAACTTCTTGTATTCTTTCCACTTTTGTATGCTTTCTTTCTATCCTCTAAGCCATTTCTGCCCTATAAACCCTGAAAATACTTGACACACATATCACGGCATCGAATGGTAATAAGAGAGGATTAAGATTAGCAAAGTTTAGGCTAAAGAAGCATGTTTTCAATCATAGCACAAAATCAGGAAGGAAAAATGTAAAACCATGCATTTTGTATGAACAAGTGTATGAAAGATTGATAAAATCCACTCAATTGAGCACAAGATAAACCATAAAATAGTGGTTCATTAGGGAATCACTCCCCTTTTTAAGGTATTCTCATAAAAATGTTCTTCATGGAGCTTGGATCTGAATTTGTGCGTGTCATGAGAACTGGTGGTTGGCTCTTTTCCTTTTTTTTTTCTTTGAGGGTGTGGTAGTCTTGGGTGCCATTACAAAAAACAAAGAAAACAAAAAAAAAATAGACAGCAAAGCGACAACACCAAACTTAAAATTTTTGCTCGTCCCCGAGCAAATTAAAAAAATACAAAGGGAAAGAAGAAAAACAGAAATTGAAACAAAAAATAAAACAAAAGATAATAAAAATAATCAATTCTAAAAGTTTTAGTTTCTACTTTTTTTTAAATTAAAACAGAAAGGGGGGAGGAGAATAAGAGAATGGGGGAGTTAATAGAGGAGGGGAGAAGAAGGACGAGT
>NC_029791.2:14184089-14194004 GCF_000816755.2 Arachis ipaensis | reverse complement strand
GCACTGTCGGAGTTGGGAGGGGGTTCTGTCAAAGCACTAGGGATGGGGGAAGGGTTCTGAGTTGGCACTGGTAGGTTGGTTGGGGAAGGTTTGGGAGATATATTCGGGGGGAGGATGGGGGAAGTTTGGTGTAGGGTGTTGTGAAGGAGGAGAGGTTAGTGTTGGAATGGGGGATGTCACGGGTGCTTGAAAATGAGGAGAGGGTCTGGGGCTGATTGGGGGGGTCTTGACTGGATTTGGTAGGATTTGGGCAGGATTTGGTGGGCAATGGTTGTGGCTAATTAATAGGGGGTTTTGTGTGGGGACCGCGCCTGACTTGAAGGAGAGCTGCGTCCAACTTCAAGGAGGTTAGGAAGGTTGCACCTTACTTGGTGTATCGCTGCGCCTAACTTGGTGTGTGGGGGTGAAGCTTGCGCCTAACTGGAGCACACCTGCGCCTAACTTGGAAAACGCTGCGCCTAACTTGGATTGAAGTCCCTCAGTCACTGCGCCTAACTTGGATTGAGGGCTTTCAAGCGTTGTGCCTAACTTGGAAAATGCTGCACCTTACTTGAGGCCTACCGAGTATCCAAACACCTGCTGCGCCTAACTTGAAAATTCTCAAGTTAGGCGCAGACCCTCCAGAGAGAATTGTTCCCTAGTGCATAGTATGTGGCGCCTAACTTGAAAATTCTCAAGTTAGGCGCAGACCATCCAGAGCAAAATTCTCCTCTGCGCATAGTATGTGGCACCTAACTTGAGAATTTCAAGTTAGGCGTCAACTCTTCAGAATCAATATACTCCTCTCCTGACATCCGTAGCTCTGTATTCAGGAACATGTTTCTGTTTCAATAATTCTGCATGATCCAAATATACGTAAAACAAAGGAAAAACAGAAAAAATTCAACTGAAACCAAATAAATGACAAAATTAAACCAACAGAAATCAAACTAAAAGATACGAAAACATCGGGTTGCCTCCCGACAAGCGCTTCTTTAATGTCACTAGCTTGATGGTCAGCACCTCTAAGGAGGAGGATCATAGAGGCTCAGCTCTTCACCCCTTACTTTGAACTTCTTTCCTGTGTCTCCATAAAGTACCTCAATATGCTCCAGAGAGAGGATTCGGTTTAATGTATAAGTCAACACTGGATTGCTAGTCAACACCACCTTCATTCTTGGGGAGAAACCTTCAGTGGAAATCTTTTTGTTTCTCCATCCCTTGGGTACTTGCTTTTTAGGAACCTCCTCCTTGGTGGATGATGCATTCCCGACACCAAACTTAGGTTTGATGTTAGGAGGAATTTTATTGATTGTCACCAAAGGAGGTTTGAGCTGCAGATCCTGTTGTGCATCATCAGGGGGTTTTTGAAGGTTTGGATCAATAAGCTTAGTCTGCATGCACCTCTCTTCTTCACCTGCTGAATGTATATCTTTGAAGACATGAAAGACTAGTTACTTATTATGCACTCTAAGCACTATTTCACCTTCTTCCACATCAATCAGAGCTCTTCCAGTGGCTAGGAATGACCTTCCTAGAATTATAGAGGCATTCTCATCCTCCCCCTGTCAAGAATCACAAAATCTGCTGGGAAGAAGAACTTACTCACTTTGACCAAGATATTCTCCACTAATCCATATGCAAGCTTTAGAGATTTGTCTGCCATTTGTAATGCTATCCTTGTGGGTTGTGCCTCTTGAATTTGTAACTTCTTCATCATAGATAAGGGCATTAGATTTATGCTTGCCCCCAGATCACATAGGGCTTTCTCAACGGTGGTGCTCCCAATGCTGCATGGAATTTGAAAGCTCCCAGGATTTGGCATCTTTCTTTGTAAGTTATTCTGAATTATGGCATTGAATTCCTTAGTCAGGACCACTGTCTCATCTCCCTTTAAAGACTTCTACTTTGACAACAGCTCCTTTGTAAGGCCCACATCGGTTGGGGAGGGGAACGAAGCATGCCTTATAAGGGTGTGGATACCCCTCCCTAGCATGACGCGTTTTGACGAGTGAGTGTGGGGGGCTTCTGCTATCATCCCTATCGTCAAAGGCAAAACCGTGAGGCCTTGTGTGCCAAAGCGGACAATATCGTGCTAGCGGGGGGTCTGGGCTGTTACAGATGGTATCAGAGCCGGAACCCGGATCGATGTGCCAGCGAGGGCGCTGGGCTCCCTTAGGGGGGTGGATTGTAAGGCCCACATCGGTTGGGGAGGGGAACGAAGCATGCCTTATAAGGGTGTGGATACCTCTCCCTAGCATGACGCGTTTTGATGAGTGAGTGTGGGGGGGCTTCTGCTATCATCCCTATCGTCAAAGGCAAAACCGTGAGGCCTTATGTGCCAAAGCGGACAATATCGTGCTAGCGGGTGGTCTGGGCTGTTACATCCTTCATGAACTTGACATAGAGAGGCATTTGCTCCAAAACCTCAGCAAAAGGAATATTGATTTTCAACTTTATAAAGACTTCCAAGAACTTTGAAAACTGCTTGTCCTTGGTCTCCTTTTGAAGTCTCTGAGGATATGACATTTTAGGCTTGTACTCAGGAGTCTTTGGCAATGTAGGATAAGTGTCAAGAGAGTCTGGGAATCGGTTGTCCGCACGCTTTGGAGGGGCGTGCTCTACTTCTTCCTTCTTCTCCTCTGGAGCTTCTTTTTCAACTGGCTCCTCATTAACTTGTGCTTCCGTACTTGCCACTTGTCCACTTATCAAGGTAATAGCCTTGCATTCCTCTCTTGGATTTGGATTTGTGTTACCAGGAAGGCTATTAGTGGTCCTATGATCAATTTCATTAACTTTTGTGGCTAATTAACTCATCTGAACCCCCAAGCTCTTGATTAATGCTTTGGTTTCCTGTATAAAGCTTGCCAATATTGCTTCCAAATCAGTGTTCTTCTAGGGCTGAGAAGTTGCTTGCTGAGATGACTGAAACTGGTGGTCATTAAAATTATTCTGTTGAAAACCGCCCTGAAAATTATTATTAAAATTCTGAGATCTCTGAGGTTGGTCTCTCCACCCAAAATTTGGGTGATTTCTCCACCCCTGATTGTAGGTCTTAGAGTATGGATCATTATTGGAATTTCTAGGAGCACTCCCCATATAATTGACCTGTTCAGAAGAAGATTGAGCATAATCATAATTCTCATTTTGCATAAAATTACCTGTCATGTCATAAGGAACCTCTTGAGGTGCATTCTGGGTGTTGACAGCTGAAACTTGCATTCCACTCAACTGTTGAGTAATTAGATTTATTTGCTGAGACAAAAGCTTGTTCTAAGGAAGAAGAGCATCAACAGCTTCCACTTCTAAAATGCCTCTCTTCTTAGGAGTCTCAGAGTTCACAAGATTCCTGTTAGATGAGTATAAATATTGGTTGCTAGCAACCAACTCAATAAGCTCAATAGTTTCCTCCAGTGTCTTCTTCATGTGCAATGAACCACCTGCAGAATTATCCAAACACATCTTGGACATTTCACCCAAGCCTTCATAAAAGATATCCAACTGAGTCCATTTAGAAAATATATCCGGAGGACACTGCCTGGTCAGTAGTGATGTTTATCAGTGGCTAAGAGAAATGGGGGTTGAATCTTAGCCCCCTTTTTTTGCTTAGTAACACTTGCTGTCTTTTAGAACACTTGAGGAGATATTTCTTGTTTTTGTCTCATGCCTAGTTAAGAGACTTTTTCTTTTTGTCTCGTAACTAGCCAATAGATATTTTTTAGTTTTGTCTCCTACGCAGCAGAATCAGAAATGGAGTAAAAGAGAGAGAAAATCACACCAAGATATATCATGGTTCAGCTGCTAAGTGCAATGCAGCCTACATCCAGCCTCCATCACAACAATGATAGAATTTCACTATAATCACCATGATTATATACACCAATTCTCCCTAGGAACTACCTTTCCTATCTGGGACAAGTCCAAAATCTAATCCCAATCCTAAACTTGACTTGGTAACCCACCAAACTTTCAACTGCTAAGTGCTAACCCAACTTGCAAGGGGATTCTCACAGAATCATGAAACACAACACAGATGTACAAAGGACCTCTAAAGACATCTATGGCTTTTTCTTTTAATTTTGTATACTCTGCCTTTTTCCACTCTATGGCTTTTTCTTACAAACCTCACTGTTTGCCTTTTTCCATGAGACTCAAGACAGACAAAACTAAACAGAAAAATACAAAATGAAGAACATTGAAGGAGAAGAACTTCTGTTAGCTTAGGTAGCTATAAGAACACTGTGCTTTCACTCTTTTCCTTGCTTCAAGCCCTGGCTGTTCTCCCTTATTTATAGAAGGGGAAGCCTCCACGGTTGAAACTGTTGGACCAAGCTAATCTTCTTCTTCTTCAACCCAAAAACTGGTTCGGCCAGAGAGAGAGGAGAGGAAACCGAATGTAAAACCCAACATGCAATTATCTCCGTGTCTTCCCTTCACACCAAGCTTCATCAATCCGGGCATTCCATCTTGACTTGCTCCCCAAGACAGATTCCTAGCCCTTGATGCGTCCTTGATGCTTGACAGCTTCTCCTGCTCTAATCTTTTGCCTCTTCCTCCACGTAGCTACAATAGCTACCTCCTGTAGTGGTTGATCAAAAGTAGAGACGAGTCATGCTTCCAAGGGATCTTCTTCTTCTGACCGAAGTTGATCTCTTCCAATTTAGGGTATGGGGAGCTTGAGATTACTTCACCACATCTTACCTTTTGTGGCAAATATCTCAGCCAAACCATACTTCAGATTTTCTTTTTCTTGATGCCATCATCACAATGGCTTCATGCTTGAGCCTAGCTTCTTTTACCTGCTTCTAATAGCTTGTGCTTTCTTCCATTTTTCCTGTGAAGTGATCGAAAGTGATGAGAGAAAGGAGAGAGAAGAGAGAAAACTTTCAATGTGATTTGAGCAAAAGAATTAAATTGAATTAATTTCCACTTCCCTTTTGCTTAGTAGCGTGTGTCATTAATGATGAAAATCAAATCAATTGCTATTTCTCTCTCATGGTTCCAATGCAATTAAAGCAAGTTGAATAAATTTGAAATCCATCCAAAGATTGAAAGTGGGTAACCGAACTAAGCAAACAAAGTTCCCTCCTTCTCTTTTTTCAATTCGGACCAAGCCTTTTGGTCTTGTACCAAGATGTTATTTTGGGCTTGTTTGCATTCATTCTGGCCCAATTAACAAAACATTGTTTCAGCCACTATAATCAAAACAATTTTGCATCAAGGCTGAATATTATATTCCATTGGGCTTGCTATTTTTCGGCCCAAGCTAAGATCTACACAACACAAAATTATTAGTTAACAAATGTTGATTAAGAACCAAGTCAATAATTTTATAATTAATTATTTTAATAATGTTTGATCATCATCAATTTAATTTGGAATTTTTCAAACTCATCAAGTAGCTTGTATCTCTCCCAAGCTTCATAAAGGATTTTACCATCCTTCTGCCTGAAGGTCTGAACGTCCACCCTAAGCTTAGTCAGCTTTTTAGGTAGAAAAAATTTAGTAAGAAACCCAGTGACAACCTTATCCCAAGTATCCAGACTCTCCTTGGGTTGAGAATCTAACCATAGCTTTGCTCTATCCCTCAAAGCAAATGGGAAGAGCATGAGTTTGTACACCTCAGGATTCACTCCATTAGTTTTCACATTATCACAAATCTGCAGAAAATTAGAGATAAACTGATTTAGATCTTCCTGAGGGAGTCCATGATACTGACAGTTTTGTTGCACAAGAGTGACTAGTTGTGGCTTCAGCTCAAAGTTGTTTGCAGCTATAGGAGGTACCACAATACTTTTTCCATAAAGATCTGCATTGGGAGCAGTGTATGAGCCAAGCACCCTTCTAGGTTGCTCATTCTCAATTGGATTTGCCACATTGGCATTAGCAGCATGATTATGATCCATGGTAGACTCTGCAGCCTTGTAAAGTCTTACTTGTTGCAAACGCCACCTCAAAGTCCTTTCAGGATCAGGATCAAACTCTAAGAGAGATTCCTTGTTCCTGTTCTTGCTCATAAACAGACAGAAGACAAGAAAAGATGGGATTCTCTACGTTAGAGTGCAGAGAATTCTCAGTGAGGTAACCTGTGTAAAGAAATAAAATAAAAAATACTAAATAAAATAGACACTAAAATTTGAAAATTACTATTAAAATTAAGACAAAAATTTTGAAATTATTAGGCAAATTAAATAACAAAAACTAAAATAAGAATAACTAGGGAACTCCAAACTTAATTTCAGAAATTAGAAAAAGCAATTGGTGCTAATTTTCGAAAATTGTAAGCAAGAATTTAATAAAATTAAAACTAAAATAAATGAAATTAATAAAAAATATAGGAGTTGGTTCACAAGTAATACAAAGTTCACAAATAAATTTCTATTAACATGTGACGGCAAATTTAAATGTAGAGTTAAATTGGGTTGGGTAACGACAAAGCCTGGGTTGGACGACTTAGTAGCAGACGGCACTGCACGATGGAGCAGAGGGAGTGGTAGAACACCGCCGAAGTAAAGGCGTAGATCGGGCCCTGGCCGAGTTGAGATACACCAGACGGGAGGCAATGGACGACATAAGGCAACCGTCGACGCAGGTCCGTGGTGTTGATGTCCTTATTTACAATCCTATATTTTCTCGGAAACCATGCTGGAGGTATGCTCCCGAAATTGGTTTCAAGTGGGGGCTCGAGCTCAATAATCGCTTGATCTTGGAGCTCGAGCATATTCGAAAGCTTAAGAGTCGAATCGAGAATGGAGAATTTCAACCCAGGCAAAGCTTCAATGGCCCTCCCAAAAAATCGTCGACCAAGAAGATCTTCGGCAACAAACGGCCATTTCCGGTGAATTCCATCACCAACGATTTAAAACGATCGAATTCAGAGATTGGAAACTTGATGAAGTCCTGCTCACAGGTTTTACAGAAGATCATGAAGCACAAGGTTCGGTGGATCTTCAAGAAGGAGAATGTGATCCCTCCGGCAGGGTTTCAACCCGAGCCAGTGCAGGTCCCTGCGAGCTCTTCGAACCCTCCAATGGTGCAGTCGCCTGTGCGCACCCCTTCCCCTATGAGAGCCCGGCCGGTGAAGCCTTTGAAGCAGCCAAAGCCTAAGGCAAGACACTTATTGTTATTTATGCTGAGTCACCTGAATGTCAGATTAGTCTTCAGTATTGTGAACATTACTATTTATTACCAATCATGTTGGACCATTTTCCCTATTCATTGTTTTGAACCGCTTTTTTTCTTTTCTTTTTTTTTTATTGAGCTCATTGGATGAGAGTATGTGTGTTTCTGTAATGGAGACCATCCACAATGAAGGGAGTATTATAATAAGAGTCAACCTAGGCATTTATTAACATGATGATGATGATACTGCACTTTTTTTTAGCATAGTCAAGAACAAGATGGAATTTCTTTGGTTTACATTTTGGCAGTTTCTTTCTGTATGGTGAAGCAAGAGATGTAAAATTGTCTTGCATTGGCAGAAATGTAAGCGAGCAGTTCACTATGCTCACAAATGTTTTCCTTGTTTCTCCAGGGTGTTATCACATCTGCCCTTAACTATGGACTGATTACATGGTGCAACAAGATATTAGGGCCAGCAATGGTTGCTCTTTATAATCCACTTCAACCTGGAACTTCTGCTCTCTTGTCTAGAATTTTTCTTGGAAGTCCAATTTACATGGGAAGGTATGTCTCCTATTTTGATGCATTGTTCAATAAGTAGTAGATATTAACATCAGCATAACACACCACTTCATTTTTGTCTTTTTCAAAATAGATTCTTTTAGGTCTTGTTCAAGATGGCTTATCTAGTTGAAGAGCTTAGATTGTGTTCAGTAAGTATCTTGTATTATAAAATAGAAAAACACAGAGATAATGGACATAAAATTGAGCATATTCTCCTAGAACAATGACATTTTGCCTGATTTTGTATTTGTCTCGGTCTCCATAGTTTTATGCCTCTCAGTTTTTGTATGAAACAGTTATCAAGCAGGGATTTACTTTACCTAACTCCTCCTCTTAAATCCTTGTCAAATTTTGTTGTCCCCAATAAGAAGTCGGCGGCGGCCATGCTAGTAGGAATTCTAGTAGCTCCAACAGTTCAAGCAGGGACGGAACTATCTATAACAAAAAGGGGGCAATGGCCCCTCCCAAATTTTAAATTTTTTTATAAAATGTGTACAAATTTTATTTTAGCCTCCTTTAAAAATTTTATTTTACTTTTTTTTATTACAAAATTAATTTTTGACCCTTCCCTCAACTTCAACCTAACTTCGCCCCTGAGTTCAAGTAGTGATTCCTCGTCGTCTAGTGGTACTAAATTTGCTTCTAGCTGTTATTTGGTTTGTTCTTGAGACAATCTGTTAGCAGGGAAACTTATAATTTACTCTTATTTTACTCTTTATAAAATATTTTTTATACTTGACATATTAAATTTATTTGGTGTGAGAACTGATTTCGAAATCAGATTATTTTTTTAGAAATAAGTATGTATCATGCTTTAATTTACTATAGATGTTTGAATACTACATTTGTAAATTAGATAATTGAATTCAATTACTGCATAGAACAAGTAAACTGACCAAATCATGAATTGAAAATTAACTGGGAATTGGTTTCTTTTTGTTGTAGTGGTTGAGAGTTTATTTGAGTTGAAGTCCGTCAAGAATTAATTTGAAAAGCATGTATATTTTGTTCTGATTTTTCTAAAAATAATTGGATTTTATATTGTTAAGTCGCTTAAAATCAAAGAATTGAAGGCTAATTCTTCATTACCGTAGTACATGTGATGATTTAGGGATTTTATTTTTTTTTTTTTCTCTTTCAGGCCAGAATTCACAGAGATCGATAAAATCATTCAAAAGGTTATAAAAGAATTGGATCATAGATTTTCTGGGACTGTGGTGGCAGAGCAACTGCTAGAAGAGGTTTGTGGTGTGCATTATTTTGTAAAAAGGATTCCTAATACTGAAGAGCTAATCAAAACAATGGTAGGCCAGAAATTAGAGTGCAATGTGGTAAAAATCTTAGTTTAGTTCCGTTAGATTGGTTAGAGAGTAGGATAGGTTAGGGAGAATCAATGTTTTTGAGTTCACTTTATACACATTACTGCTATAGTAAATAGAATTATCTTCGTTGGAGATGGCCCTTTATCAAAAGGGATATGTATCTAACTTGTTAGGATCGACAATTAATCAGATTAGAGATCTAAATTTGTATGTACCACAGAATTTAATGACAAATTATATAATCACCTATTCTTTCAAGGTAAGTGTAAAAAGATGGACCAGAAAAGAAGGATCATTTGGTTTTGAAGCTAGAATTTTGAATGCTTTAACAGCTGCTTTGGCAGTGCAGAGACGACCAATATTAAAAATTGGGCAAATTTTTTATAAAATAAAATGATCATTTTTAGAGTTAATAAACGTTGTTATTAGTATTACTAAGTACTAGCATTATTGGAACATGCTAACTTACGTAGCAATTTAGACACGAAAATTACCTATTTTTTAATTTTATATGAGGAATTACTGAACTCAATCACTTGCTGCCGTTACTCTTCAGTTTTCTGTTGAGGTCTATCCGACCCTTACTGCCCAACCTGAGAGTGGATAGCTAATGCGTTCCGCTTTTTGAACAGGGTTCTATGGTCGGTTCGCGACCCATGGATGCCGAAGGCGTCAAAAAAGTCCATTTCAATTTTTTTGAATGTTTTTTAAAAATGAACTTTATTTTTTTTATTAAAAAAAGTCTTTTCCAGAAGAAAATTTCTTTCAATTTAAGTTGAATTCTCTCTTCAGAAAAAGAGAGAGAGAAAATGACGGGGTCATTTTTTTTGTTCCTATTCGTCTTTTTTTGTGCAAATCAAAAGGGGATACTTAAAAAAAAAAAATTAACGGATTATTTCGTTCCCGATAGTCATTTATTTAATCAAGT
>NC_029791.2:14172242-14182997 GCF_000816755.2 Arachis ipaensis | reverse complement strand
TCAAGTTTCAAATTAATTTAACTCTTGAAATTACTTGAGATTTATTATAAATTTTTTTCCTTCTCCTTGAAGTTTTTCCAGAAATATTTCATGTCACTGTAGAAGATAAAGTTATGGAGGAGGGGGTTTGGGTAACATCATACACATATGAAGGAGGGTTTGGGTAACATACACATATGAAGTAATATTTGGTTTTAAAAATGTGCATTTTGATTTTTGGTGGGCTGTGTGAGTGCGGGCCATGTGGCCAGATCCAACAAAAAATTAACCACCCATCAATATACCTTATCCAAAAAAAAGGACATAAAACCGCCGGTCCGACTAAACCATCTATTATACCGGTTTGCAAATATATTAAAGAGTAAAGTATCGTTTTTGTTCCCAACGTTTGGGGTAAGTTCTATTTGTGTCCCTAACGTTTAAATCGTCCTATTTGTGTCCTTAACGTTTATAAAAGTGATTCAATGTTATCCTACTATCAATTATACTAACAAATCAGATTATATTTTTCAATTATTCTCACTTGGATGTATTCATCCTCAATTAGGTCTCACTTGGATGTGTTCGATTTTAATATTATACTCACTATTTGTGTTTAGATTCAATTATGTCCCTAGAAAAGTGAATTATGTAAATGTTGTAGGAATTAGTTTCAACATTTGATGAGCTATTTTTCAGAGTAGATCATCGATTCTATCCTAGACATTTGTATTCTAACCTCAAGAAGAGATTTTTAAAACTCAAACTAAAGCGCTCATGATGTGTAATTGATGGCAGGATAACATTGAATCACTTTTACAAACGTTAGGGATACAAATAGGACGATTTAAACGTTAGGGATACAAATTGGATTTACCCCAAACGTTGGGGACAAAAACGATACTTTACTCTATATTAAATCATTGGTCAAATCTGATAATACTATCAATTTCTTGCTTGGAGTAATCTGGACCCTCCATCAAGAATCTTTTTCCTTAGTGTTTGAAGCACTAGAAAATACTTTCCCCACCTAAGACATTCCCATTTTTGTCTTTGCACAAGAGAAACAATTTTTCTTTTATCTTTCTTTTGATCCTCTTTTTCACCGTTTACGATTTTTGCTTCCTTCTGATTCTCTGATGTTGTTTCATTATCACTTATATTTTTTTTATTCTTATTTTTTCCATCTATACTATTTTCTCTACCCATCTCAGATCAATGCTAAAAATTAAAATATATGTTGATCATTAATTAGAAATGATAGTTAAAATTTATCTTATTTCGTAATCATTGAGTATTCTTCGTATTTCACTCTACTTATTTGGTTGTTGAGTTCTTTTCTATTTAAGATTTAAAAAAAATAATAAAGTTATAACTAATTTCTAGAAATGTGAAGCGTTTGAAGCACTCGAAAACGTGAAGCTACAAAAAATCAGACTTAAGCTTCTTCTAAGTACTTCCAAAATAAAGATGCTTAAAAAAAATGTTACCTTTTATGTGAATTGAAGAGAGATATTTTTGTCTTTTTGAAAATTAATAATTGTACAAAAAAAATAGTTTCTCTTTTGTTTTTTTCTTCTGATTTTCTCTTTTATTGTTCATGGTTTTTACTTTTTTTTAATTTTCTGATGCGGTTGTCTCATTATCACTTATATTCTTTTTTTACTCTTCTCTTTTCCATCTACACTATTGTTCATACCCTGACCCAATGATAAGGCCCAGATCTAAATAAAAGGCCCAATCCTAAAGGATGAGCCCCGCATTTCACCCACCTTCCTCCCAGGAAGTCGATTCCTACCACGACTTGCTCTAAAGAAGTCGGGGACGAGAGTTAGCTGGCAGATAAACACTCGTTTGAATGAGTAACTGCCCCTAAAATCTCTCTAACCACTTCTAGGAGCCATATCTTAACCTCCCCAAGATAAAGGGACGGTTAACACCCTAAAAAAGTGGCACTACTTCAACGGTGGTTATTAGTTCACCACTATAAGTACACTGACATCTCTCAGGTATCTCTAAGTTCCAATACATTCTAAACCTGCTTAACCCCATGCTGACTTAGGCATCGGAGTGTCTTTGCAGGTACCACCCCCCTCACTTCTCACGAACAGGTCGGACGGAGCCCGTGGATCGTCAATCCACCTGCAGGCCTCCTCTCTCATACGTTTGGGCCAACCAATACCGTCCAGCCCATTAATCTCCGGTTACCCATCGTAACATTGGCGCCGTTGCCGAGGAACCCGAGTGATCAACCAGTGATGGCGGACAGATCCCCTGAGGAGGGTCATGTAGAAACAGATTCCGAACAAGAGAATCTGGATACCGGAAATAACGACGCGGACTTAACCCTCCGCCAGGAAACCAACGACCAACACAGAGAGGGTACCTCCGGAGTCAAAATCCCGAAGGTAAATTCCTCTGAAGGCCGTGAATCGGAGAAGGACGGACAGTCCCACGCAACTGAACTTATGGGATTAGTTCATGTTCACCAAAGTCGCTTGGAACAACTAGAACAGGAACGGGAGCGACAAAGGGAGATAGAAAGGCACCTAAGAGAGGAGATGGATCGACGAAAAGAGTTAGAGAAAAAACTCTTAAAGTTAGAATCCTCCCTCAAAGGTCGGAACTCCCGCGACGATAGAGAAGGGTCGCCCATGGGAGGGGAAGATCCTTTTAGTGAGGACATAATGAGGGCAAAGGTTCCAAGAAACTTTAAAAGCCCCGATATGGACCTCTATGATGGAACCACAGATCCAAAGCATCACCTAAGCAACTTTAAAAGTCGAATGTATCTGGCTGATGCTTCTGATGCTACGCGATGCAAAACTTTCCCGACAACCTTGTCGAAAGCAGCGATGAAATGGTTCGACAGCCTCCCCCCGAGGTCAGTAACCAGTTTTGAAGACCTCTCAAGGAAATTCTTGATGAGGTTCTCCATCCAAAAGGACAAGGTAAAACATGCGCCAAGCCTCCTGGGAATAAAGCAGGAGGTCGGAGAATCCTTACGAGCCTACATGGAAAGGTTCAATAAAGCATGTCTAGAAATCCAAGACTTGCCCACTGAGGCAGTCATAATGGGGTTAGTCAATGGGCTTAGAGAAGGTCCCTTTTCACACTCCATATCTAAAAGACAGCCCACCTCCCTAAGTGATGTACAGGAAAGAGCCGAAAAGTACATCAACATGGAGGAAAATGCTAAGCTGAGAGACCTAAGTTGGCAACCCGGGCACCCTCCCGCAACAAAAGAGAGGGAGAGGGAAACCAAGAAGAAGGAAGAACTCGGTCTCAATAGAACAAGGAAATATCACTCTTATACTCCTCTAAAGGTCTCTATAGTGGATGTATATAGAGAGATTTGTAATACTGAAAGGCTGCCACCCCCAGACCCATTAAAAATAAAAAAGGGGGGAGCCGCAGCGACTACTGTGAGTACCATAAAATATATGGTCACTCCACAAACGACTGCTACGACCTTAAAAATGTGATAGAAAAGCTGGCTAGAGAAGGTCGGCTTGACAGATATCTCATAGAAAGGTCGGACAGTCATGGGAAGAGAAAGCGAGATGATATGGATACAAGAGACCCACCACCGCAGACCCCGGAGAGACATATCCATATGATCTCAGGGGGGTTCGCGGGAGGGGGACTCACCAAATCCTCTCGCAAAAGGCATCTCAAGAGAGTCTACCAGGTCAGAGGAGAGTCATCCGACCTCCCTACCATCTCATTCACAAAAGAAGATGGGCAAGGAATAATCCATGGACACGACGATCCAGTGGTAACAACTATGATCCTAGCAAATGCCCACCTCCATAGAACCCTATTTGACCAAGGAAGCTCAGCGGACATTCTTTTCAAGCCCGCTTTCGACAAACTAGGGTTGGATGAAAAAGAGTTAAAAGTCTACCCCGACACCTTGTACGGATTAGGTGACACGCCAATAAAGCCACTGGGATTTTTGCCCCTCCACACCACTTTTGGAAAAGGGAAAAAATCAAAAACTCTGAGTATAGACTTCATAGTCATCGATGTAAGGTCAGCATATAATGCTTTAATCGGCAGAGCTACCCTCAATCGACTCGGAGCGGTGGTATCCACTCCCCACCTTTGTATGAAATTCCTAACCTCAGCGGGGATAGCAATGGTAAAAGGAGACCAGAAATTGGCAAGGAAATGCTACAATGAAAGCCTAAACCTGAGAAGAAAGGGCCGAGAAGTCCACATAATAGAGCTCGGAGGTGCAAGGGCCAGAAAAGAGCTGCGACCACAGCCGGGAGGAAAAACCGAGGAGATACAGGTAGGCGAAGAGGAAGGGAAAAATACTCACATAGGAGCCAACCTAGGGGAAACCCTAAAACAAGGGTTGACTAAGCTCCTAAGAGATAACTCCGATCTCTTCGCCTGGAAGGCATCCGACATGCCTGGGATAGACCCCGAGCTCATGTCCCACAAGCTTTCGGTCTATCCGGGGTCCCGACCTGTACAACAAAGAAGACGCAAGCTCGGCCCAGAACGAGCCCTGATAGTAGAAAAGCAAGTACAGGTGCTCCTGGAGCCGGTTTCATCAGAGAAGTCAAGTACCCAACATGGCTAGCCAATGTAGTGCTAGTCAAAAAACAAAATGGCAAATGGAGAATGTGTGTCGACTATACCGACTTAAATAAGGCCTGTCCCAAGGACCCTTATCCACTGCCCAAGTATTGACACCCTAGTAGACTCCAGCTCGGGGTATCAATACTTGTCGTTCATGGACGCCTACTCGGGGTATAACCAATTCCAGATTTTTGGCAGGATCAGCACTAAAATCCCTTCCGATGTTCTCCTTATTGAGAAAGGGATGTCAGTTCGAATGGACTCCTGAATGCGAGGAGACGTTCTAGGAGTTCAAAAGATTCCTGAGCCAACCTCCTATCCTGACCCGACCTATAGCTGGAGAAGACCTCGTCCTATACTTATCTGTAGCAGACAAGGCCGTCTCATCGGCCCTGATAAGAGAAGACGAGGCCGGTCAGCACCCAGTATATTTCATCAGTAAAGTTCTACAAGGTCCTGAGCTAAGGTACCACAAACTAGAGAAGTTTGCCTACTCCTTAGTAGTAGCCTCACGAAAGCTACGACCTTACTTTCAAGCTCACACAATAAGAGTCCGCACGAACCAATCCATGAAGCAAATCCTCCAAAAGACGGATGTTGCAGGGAGAATGGTTCAATGGGCAATAGAACTCTCCGAGTTTGACTTGAAGTATGAAACTCGGATGGTGATTAAAGCCCAGTGCCTCACCGACTTCATTGCAGAATACGCAGGAGACCAAGAAGAAAAAACCAACTACATGGGAACTCTATGTAGATGGATCCTCAAACAAAACAGGAAGCGGCGCAGGCATAATATTGGTGGATGAAAGAGGAACCCAGATAGAGGTTTCCCTCAAATTTGAATTCCCAGCTTCAAATAATCAGGCAGAGTATGAAGCCTTGATTGCTGGATTGAAGCTGGCGAAAGAAGTCAGTGCTACAAAGGTGATGATATATAGCGACTCGCAAGTGGTGACCCCCCAGATAAGTGGAGAGTATCAGGCAAAGGACCCAAATATGAAGAGGTACTTGGAAAAAACTCTGGAACACCTTGGGCACTTTGCAGAAACCGAGGTCAAACACATAACTCGGGATCTAAATAGCAGAGCAGACGCCCTATCCAAGTTAGCAAGTACCAAGCCAAGAGGGAATAACAGAAGCCTGATCCAGGAAACTCTCCAGGAACCTTCCGTAGTAAAAGAGAAAGACAAACAAGAGGTCCTGGAGGTAGTCGGATTAAGCCTCGGATGGATGAACCCCTTGCTCGAATACATGAAATTTGACATCCTCCCAAAAGAGGAAAAAGAGGCTAAGAAAATCCGGAGGGAAGCACAACACTACACCTTGGTGAAAAATATTCTCTACAGGAGGGGGATATCAACACCATTGTTAAAGTGCGTACCGACCTCAAAAACCACCGAGGTATTGGAGGAAGTCCATAGTGGGATCTGCGGAAATCATCTCGGAGCAAGGTCATTAGCCAGGAAAGTGATCCGAGCTGGCTTCTACTGGCCGACCTTGCAGAAAGATGCGACCGAATTTGTGAAAAGGTGTCAACCATGCCAAATGCATGCAAATTTCCACGTGGCTCCCCCGGAGGAGCTCATCAGCATAACTTCTCCATGGCCCTTTGCGAAATGGGGAATGGATTTGTTAGGTCCTTTTTCCTAGGCGCTAGGACAAGTCAAATACCTGATCGTGGGAATAGATTACTTCACAAAATGGATAGAAGCAGAACCATGGGCCACCATCACCGCACAAAGAAGTCGGAGGTTCCTCTACAAAAATATCATCACAAGATATGGGATACCCTATTCCATTACTACAGACAATGAAACTCAGTTCACCGACTCTACCTTTAGAAGCCTAGTAGCCAGTATGAAAATCAAACACCAGTTCACCTTGGTGGAGCACCCGCAAGCCAATGGGCAAGCCGAGGCAGCCAACAAAGTCATACTGGCAGGATTGAAGAAAAGATTACAAGATGCAAAAGGAGCCTGGGCCAAAGAGCTCCCACAAGTGCTATGGGCTTACAGGACAACCCCCCAGTCCGCCACTGGAGAAACGCCCTTCCGACTAGTCTATGGCGTAGAAGCCATGATACGGTTATTATAAAGTAACCGACCTGAACGGAACCGAGTTATCAAGGTCGTGGCATGCTTGTAATATGAAAAGGTACTATAGTTAAAAGCGAACTCTACTCCCTGATGTACTCTTTTCCCAACTTCATGATTTTTTTCCCAAAAATCAAAGGGTTTTTTCTGGAGAAGGGTTTTTAACGAGGCATCATAGTAGAGGCTAAGGGAAATAGATTGTCAAAAACCCTTAGTAGCAATAAGGTACCTCCCCAATTAATAAAGATCTTTTTCATCCTACAAATATCTCTTATAAATTCCTTCTTTGTTTTCTCTTTCTTTCGACGAAACGTGCCGACTTAAGCTCGACAAAACGTGAAAATCCCATGAACCGACCTAGATGGTCGTCAGGATAAAACGACGAGGTACAAGTCGGTGTAAAGAGGTTACAGAGGTTGATCATGATAAACTCGAAAACATTCCGACTCATAAGTCGAGATAGGAAACCGAGTAAAACAAAAATGAATCACAAAAGTAGCCTAAGTCATAAGAACTCAATAAAACAAAATTGAGTACGAGGAATAAACAAAAGAGATCGAAAAAACCCAGGAAAAGGTTAGAAAGCTGTCCTAAAAATTCTTAAAACAAAAAGGTCCAGAAAAACAGACAAGCCAAAGAAAAGGTTTTTCAGAAAAGATCAAAGAGAGTTTGAAAAATCACTATCAAAAAGCATGCACGCATAAGGTAACTTAAACCCTTATCCATAAAAGGGTATTTATTATCAACATTAAACCCTTACCCAAGAAGGGGTATTTATTTTTAACTTAAACCCTTATTAAAAAAAGATATTTTAAATATTTTGTTTACGGCCTTATAAGGCCAGAAGCAAATTGTTCAAACACCACCAAACACAAATAAAAGTTTAAAAAAGGGGGGAACCCATAGGCCGGGTCCCCAAATAGCCAACAAATTACTTTTTCGAAATGGGAGTAGACGGATCACCACCACCAGAGTCAGGAAGAGCGCCACCAGGACCAGGGAGAGAGGCATCCATTGGAGACGAAGAGGAAGTCGGAGGAATTGCTGAAGAACTCGGAGCGTCCTTTGAGTGAGGAGGGGACTCAATGATCCTCTGCCCCCGAGTCTTCAGTTCTGACTCGGAAACGATCATGGGAGCAAGGGGATCAACTATGGCACCGTCAAGGACAACTTTGTTAGGATCCAAAGGAGAAAGATCCAAGTCAGGAGCAATGACTCCAACTTGTTCCTTAAAGATCCTCCAAGCCTCCTCGGCAGCCTCAGCAATAGAGTCCTCCAACTCGGTATATGCCTTGCGAGAATTCAGCAAATCATTCTTCACAGACACAAGATCTTCAAATAAACTTTGGTAGCTGTCCTGCGCTGTTTTCCTCAAACCCACCTCCATGTTGCATTGGGCTTGCAACTTCCTCTCCCTCTCCCGAAGGCCATCTCTCTCCCCCCTCAGCTAGGCGACCTCCTCCTTCAACCCCCTCTCATGCTCTTGATATATAAGAAGCCTTCCTTCCAGCTCCTTAACCTTCGAGGTTGAACCCAGAGAGCTGAGAGGAGCCTTCTCAAAAATATCTAAGAGTTTACCACAAACACCCGCTGCCCTGAGACTCTCCTCAACCAAAGTGGTAAGGTGATTCCGAACAGATACATCATCCATCCTCATATGAGCATGGGGATAGATGTACTTTCGAGCGAATGCAAGGTCATCCGCCTTAACCTCACCCTCAAAAGAAGAGCCAGACTCTAAAGTCTTGTGCTTCCTCCTCTCGGGCTCAGGAGAAGGTCGGGCGGAGGGGGGCGGCTGAGAGAAAGCTGAAGAAGAAATCACAATGGGCTGGGAAGGAGTCCCAACGTTCCGAGGAGGAGGAGGAGGAGGAGGAGAGATAACCGCCTTGGAGCCACCAGTTCTGGCTCGAGACCTTGCTTTGGCCTCCTGGACTCTCTGGTAAGATTCCTGAGCATTCTTCTTCGCCATCTCTACAAAAACAAGAAGCAACTAAAAGTCAAACAAGTCGGTACAAGAAATCACAAGTCGGAAGTAAATTAGAAAAACAAAAGCTACCTAGTTGCGCCTGGATAAAAGTCGGAGACCCCTGGAGGAATTTCTTAGTGTCCAGGTATGGGGCCCTCCCCCACACTTCTCGGAGGAACCCCACAACGGCCGCCTCTACTTCGTCTAGGTCATCCAGACCATATTTCTCACAGGGGGAGGCCTCCAACCAGTACAGGGGAAAGCGAGGAGAAGAAGTATCATCCAGAAAAAAGGGGTGGTGACCCTCTACAGCTTGCACTTTGAAAAAATAATTTTTAAAGTCATGGAAGGATTCGTCAAAAAGGGTGAAGACTCTCCGACCCTGTATGGCTCGGAAAGACACCCACTGTTGCTTATTATTTAACCCACTAAAGGGTTTGATCATATGAAAAAGATAGAAAAAATTCTTCAAAGAGGTCGGGAACTCCAAAGCCTGGCTAATAAGTTGATAAATTTTCAAAAGACCCCAAGAGTTGGGGTGAAGTTGAGTAGGGGCAACTCGGCAGTGATGCAAAACAGACATCTCAAAATTTGAAAAAGGAAGAAAAACACCCAAACAGGTAATCATACACTCATACATAAAGAAAAAATGAGGGGCTGCTTCATTGGCCCTCCCGAAGCAAACCCGGTCTTTTGGACCCGGGACTACCAACTCATACTTCGGCTCGTCTTCCTCAGAAGTACAAATTCTGTGGTGAGTACGAAGATGGGTGATAAACTCAGTATCGACCGAAGGTTCCTCCCCTAGGACCGTGACATCAATCCACTGAGAAAGAACATCTACGGAAGCCATTTTCTTTTCTTAAAAAGGTGACAAAAACCTACAAGGGAAAGAGAAAAGGAAAATCAAAAAACACGGTCTCTAAAGGGAGGGAATACGGAACTAAATGGAAGTCTACAAACCAACCTATCTATCTACAAAATAAAGGCATGCAAATAGAAAAGCATGTTACAGAAGGAGAAAAAACTAACCTTTATCTGAAAATGAGGGTTGGAGGAAGTAAAAGCCTTCAAACACAAGAGTGCGGCACGAACAGATGAAGAGGAAATTTGAAAAATCGCAGAAACGAAACAAGGAAAGAGAGGAAAGGTATTTATAAGTACGCTAGGGGCACAATGGTAAAAACGGGGCAGTCATTAATAAAGACGCACCGTTACCAAGACCATCAATCCCTACGCACATTCCTAACGGACGCAACGCTTGATTAGACGTAACTGTCAGAACCAAAAGGTCACGAAAAGTCACGTCGGTTTTAGACCATAACGTCGGTCCCCAAACAAGTCGGCTACAACCTCGAGTGGAATACTCGAATCCAAATCTTAAAAAATTGGGCTCGAGTAGGGGCACTGTTCATACCCTGGCCCAATGATAAGGCCCAGGTCTAAATAAAAGGCCCAATCCTAAAGGATGAGCCCCGCATTTCACCCACCTTCCTCCCAGAAAGTCGGTTCCTACCACGACTTGCTCTAAAGAAGTTGGGGACGAGAGTTAGCTGGCAGATAAACACTCGTTTGAATGAGTAACTGCCCCTAGAATCTCTCTAACCACTTCTAGGAGCCATATCTTAACCTCTCCAAGATAAAGGGACGGTTAACACCCTAAAAAAGTGGCACTACTTCAACGGTGGTTATTGGTTCACCACTATAAGTACATTGACATCTCTCAGGTATCTCTAAGTTCCAATACATTCTAAACCTGCTTAACCCCATGCTGACTTAGGCATCGGAGCGTCTTTGCAGGTACCACCCCCCTCACCTCTCACGAACAGGTCGGACAGAGCCCGTGGATCGTCAATCCACCTGCAGGCCTCCTCTCTCATACGTTTGGGCCAACCAATACCGTCCAGCCCATTAATCTCCGGTTACCCATCGTAACAACTATTCTCTTCACCCATCTCATCTCAAATCAGTGCTGAAAATTATATATATATAATTAGAAACAATAATTAGTATTTATCTTATTTCGTAATTATTGAGTACTCTTTGTACACTACTCTACCTACTTGGTTGTTGAAATCTTTCCTATTATTTGTAATTAAATAAATAATAGTAGCAGACTAACTA
>NC_029791.2:14168692-14172117 GCF_000816755.2 Arachis ipaensis | reverse complement strand
ACTAATACGTAAAACAACTACACATTATTCCGAAAATAAGTGAAAGAATCAGATACCTAATCAATATATATAATAAAACAAAAATATTTTTTTAGGTGTCAAATTTGTCCAAATGGAATGGATTTATTACCAAAACTAAGTAATGGAATGCACGCCGCTTACGCCGCTTACTTGATCCTAGGACGTTGGATTCTTTACCATGTGAACCAAATTGTTTTTTTAACTTTATCGTGGGTTTATTCATTTTTTAACAACCTTTCACTGTCTAGTTTTATTTAATATTTCATAGGCTATTTTACTAATACAAACCTACGCTGTTTACTATACTTGATCAATAAAATTTCACGAATATTCAAGATAATTTTCAATAAAAAAATACAAACACACACCACCGTTCTTTTTAAAAAAATTACACTATAACCTATTATCCATAAAAAATTTTCAAGTACTTCTTCCAATAAAAAAGTTTCAAATCAATTCTAGGAGTCTTGCGTTTGTGCAGCAAGCTAACATTTTTACTACCATACATTAGCTCTAAACAAATATAGTACTTATACTTTAAAAAGAAAAAAAATGTGGTTGCATTGTAGCAATTGAGAATTTGAGATACATACCTTTCTCAATAATTACATATTTATTCAAAACATAACCTTTAAATTAGTCAATTTTTTTAATAAATATTATTTATAAAAAAAGATAAAATATACATAAAAATTAATTATTATTATTATATATTTGTATATAAATATATTTTTTATTTAACTTATTTTAATATTATACGACCGGTCAAAAAATCGGTGAGGTCACTGGTTCAATAGTTCACTGGTTCGACTGGAATTCAACCGGAGTTCAATCGGTTTAATTAAATATAAAATAAAATTATTAAAAAATCTAAAAATAATTTTAAATATATAAATTCAATAATTTCTAACTTAATAAAATTTAAAATTTCACATAATAAATTATCCATTACTTAATATTAGAGGTTCACAAACAACTTCAAACATCAAAGTTTATAACTAAAAAAAATACACATAATGACAAACCCATAATGTTCTACATTAAAAAAAAATAATTACTAGCAAGTTTTCAACTAATCAAAGGTGCAACTCATCAAAAGTCATAATTATCATTAAGTGTTCCAACTAAGAACACTCACATTATTGTTCAACTGAGATTTGATTATATTATCCAAATCAGAAGTACAATGAAGATGACTCGTTATAATAGATTGTTAATAATGGAACGCATTCAACATTCCACCTCGTCCCTCAGACCACAATTTAGCACAAATAATGAGGTTTTGCAACTAAGCATTAGGTTTTACCATGAATTACATGTGAAAACGTACCAAAGAATGTTAGAAACATAAACCAACCTAAACGAAAAAATTTCCAAAACAATGTCATTGCTTTCGGGGCTATGAATGGCTGTTGGTCAAGGATGTTATGCACATAAAACATTAAACATGTTTGCCACATGAACCCGCCAATGGTACCATGATGTAATGAACATTTGGGTCTTTTAGTCATCTGTTTATCTCAATACCAGAGGAGCAGTAAATTACCGATGCAGAACAAGAAGGCAAAATGGTGACAACGGCATGATTTTTTATTTTAACTTCATTTTTTGGAGATGCAAGGTTTAACCGATTCTACAACCACCTGTTTTAAAAGAAGAAATCATGAAGCAGGAACCAAAATCATGAAACAGCAACCAAAATCATGTAATCCAGCATGAACAAATAAATAATTCAGCAACCAAAATCATGAAGCAGCAACTCATTTCATCATGAACAAATCATGAACCGATACTAAATCATGAACAGCAACTCAAACAAAATTTTTCTGATGACCTCATCATGAATCCAGATAACAAAACATGAACACAGATAACAAAACATGAACACAGAGTAACGGCGGCGAGTATTACCGGCGACGAGTAACGGCGACGAAGGAGGAGGCGACCTCGGCGACGACCAACGACGAGGGGAGCTCGGCGACGATGAAGAGGGGCTGTGGGACGGCGAAGAGAGGCTGTGGGATGTGGGATGCGGTGGCGATGGCGGTGGAATGCGGTGGCGATGGTGGTGACTATGCGACAGCGAAGAGGGGCTGCTCGATCGTGGCCCGTCGGTGCTCTCTCTTCTGCAGTTCTGCTCGATGGTTGTGGCTATGCTGTGCTTTCTCTTGTGAGTTGTGAGAGTGTGAGAGACTGAGATTAGGATTAGGGTTAGTGAGTTTAGCTTGTTTTGTTTTTTTTTTCCACCTTCAAAACGGCGCCGTTTTGTAGTTAATATCCAAACCGAAAAACCACTAAAAAATCGGACGGTTCTCTTGATTCACCGGTTAACCATCGGTTCAACCGGTTTTCTCACCATTTTTTGTCAGACGATTTCTGACCTTATTCGGACCAACTAAGTGACCGGTTCTCGATTTTTCCGATTGAATCGGCCGGTCCAGTTCAGTTTTCAGAACCATGAAAAAATTACAAAATATGATTATTTTGTGTCTAATTTATAGTGAAAAATATTATAATTTACAATATATTGAAAGCTTGATACAAAAATATTTGTTATAAATGTGTGTTTTTTTTTGTACTGTACCTAATTAACACGTAAAACAACTACACGTTATTCCGAAAATAAGTGAAAGTCCAATACCTGATCAATATATATAATAAGACAAAAATATCTTTTTAGGTGTCAAATTTGTCCAAATAGAATGGGGTTATTACCAAAACTAAGTAATGGAATACGCACCGCTTACTTGATCCCAGGACGTTGGATTTTTTACAGTGGAAACCAAATTATTTTTTTAACTTTAGCGTGAGTTTATTCATTTTGGTTGGAGACTTGGTTATTTGGTTTAACCATGTTTCGCCTAGTTTTATTTAATTTTTTATAGGCTATTTTACTAATACCGACCTGCATTGTTTGTTTACCATACTTGATTAATAAAATTTTACGAATATCCGAGATAATTTTCAATAAAAAATAAAACAAACACACACCACCATTTTTTAAAAAAAAAAATTACACTATAACCCGTTATCCATCAAATTTTTTTAAAATACTTCTCCCTGTAAAAAAGTTTCAAATTAATTCAAGCCGACATTTTTACTACCATACATTAGCCCTAAGCAAATAGAGTACTTATACTTATGTCGAAAAAACTAAAAAAAAAATTGTGGTTGCATTGTACAAGTTGAGAATTTAAGATACATACCTTTCTCAATAATTACATGCTTATTCAAAACATAACCTCCAAATTAGTCAATTTTTTAATAAATATTATTTATAAAATAAAAAATAAAATATACATAAAAATTAATTATTACTATATATTTGTTTATAAATATATTTTTTATTTAACATATTTTAAATATATATATATTAGTAATTTTTAGAGTAAAAATAGTATATA
>NC_029791.2:14166108-14167037 GCF_000816755.2 Arachis ipaensis | reverse complement strand
TATGGTGCTACAAAATTGTCCAAAAAGGTAAAAATTAAGAGTTTAAAACAAATTGATTAAAACTTTGATTCAAAATATTCTTAAAATTTTGAACTTTGAAACAAAATATTTTTTTATAAAAACTTGTTGAAAAATTACAAAATATGATTATTTTATGTCTAATTTTTAGTGAAAAATATTATAATTTACAATATATTGAAAGTTTGATACAAAATATTTGTTATAAATATCTGTTTTTTTACTGTACCTAACTAACACGTAAAATAACTACACATTATTCCAAAAATAAGTGAAAGGATTCGATACCTGAACAATATATATAATAAGACAAAAATATCTTTTTAGGTGTCAAATTTATCCAAATGAAATGGGGTTATTTCCAAAACTAAGTAATGCAATGCGCACCGCTTACTTGATCCTAGGACGTTGGATTCTTTACGATGAGAACCAAATTGTTTTTTTAACTTTAGCGTGGGTTCATTCATTTTGATTAGAGACTTGGTTACTTGGTTTAACAACGTTTGCTGCCTAATTTTATTTAATCTTTTTATAGGCTATTTTACTAACACTGACCTACGTTGTTTGTTTTTCATACTTGATTAATAAAATTTCACGAATAATTTTCAATAAAAAATACAAATACACACCACCATTTTTAAAAAACAAAAAATTACATTATAACCCATTATCCATCAAATTTTTTTAAAATACTTGTCCCTGTAAAGAAGTTTCAAATCAATTCTAGGAGTCTTGCGTTGGTGCCACAAGCTGATATTTTTACTACCATACATTAGCCCTAAGCAAATAGAGTACTTATATTTACATCGAAAAAACTAAAAAAAAAAAGTTGCATTGTACCAGCTGAAAATTTGAGATACATATCTTTCTCAATAATTACATGCTTATTCAAAACATAACTTCATAACTTC
>NC_029791.2:14160898-14165963 GCF_000816755.2 Arachis ipaensis | reverse complement strand
TATAAAATTGTCCAAAAAGGCAAAAATTAAGAATTTGAAACAAATTGATTAAAACTTTGATTCAAAATATTCTTAAAATTTTGAACTTTGAAATAAAAATTTTTTTTATAAAAAGTTGAAAAATTACAAAATATGATTATTGTGTCTAATTTATAGTGAAAAATATTATAATTTACAATATATTGAAAGCTTGATATAAAAATGTTATAAATGTCTTTTTTGTACTGTACCTAACTAACACGTAAAATAACTACACATTAATATATATAATAAAACAAAAATATCTTTTTAGATGTCAAATTTGTCCAAATGGAATGTGATTATTACCAAAACTAAGTAATGGAATGCGCACAACTTACTTGATCCTAGGAAGTTGGATTCTTTACAATAGGAACCAAACTGTTTTTTTAACTTTAGCGAAAATATTTCCAAAATACTTGATGCTAGGAAGTTGGATTCTTTACAATAGGAACCAAACTGTTTTTTTAATTTTAGCGAAAATATTTCCAAAATACTTGAGGTAGGGTTCGAACCCCTGCCCTCAAGAAAACCAAAAGGCTCTACAACCACCAAACCACTATGTTTTCTATTAAAATTTATGCAAATTATAATACATATAGATATCTTCTATCAAGAGAGAGCCATGAAAATGATTGCGTCAGCTGTTGACAAACCGATCCGCATCGACTTAGCCACCAAGTCTGCAGAGAGGGAAAAGTATGCAAGAGCATGTGTGCAAATTAACTTGGGACTTCCAGTTATAAAAAAAATTCAAGTTGATGGTCATATGTATGACATAGAATATGAGCACTTGAATTTAATTTGTGAAAAATGTAGCTGCTTTGGGCATGTCACAAGAGAATGTGTGAAAGAGAACAACAATGGCATTGGGAAGGAAAGCACGGTGAAGGAGAAAAATTTGCCGTCACTTTTTCCTGTAGATAACAACGAGAAAACGGTGGAAGGTAGTCAAATCCCAGTAAAAAATCAAAATTTATCTTTTGAATTTGGAATTAATGCCAAATCAATTCCAATTATGGAGAAGCATGGTGCAGCAGATCTTGTGCATGATAATTTGCAAGACTCACGTATGGAAAGGGATACTCGTACAAAAGAGGGTGAATGGATTACAGTTAGTAGAAAAGGCAAGGAAAAAGTGGGTAAAGGCCATAATGTGGTGCCAAAAAAAGCCAACGTAGCAATATGCTCCAATTTGGTGAGTAAGAAATTTTCTTTTGGGTCTAATAACATGCATGCTGGATCCTCATCAAATGCAAAGGTGAAGTCCTTATCAAATGCAAAGGTGGGGCCTAAGGAAAAGAAAGATCCTCCATCCACGCTTGGCTCTTTGGGAACAACTCAGGTGACTTTCAATGATCAGAATACTCCCTTTTTTAAAGCAGGGCACAAAAGGCAACGTCCTATTTCACTTCAAAACTCACCTACTGAAGCATTGTCAATGGATTCTCGAGTACAAAAAGAGCTTGATAAAGTTAGTGCAACAACAAACTTGGAGACCCAACCTCAACAGAAGAATGATGGTTCTGCGGTGCAAGTCCACAAAGAGACACTTGGAGACAGGGGTCCATCAACGTGAGGTAGAATGATTAAACATTCCAATTATTTAATTTATTTTTTATGAATTGTGACCATTTAAATATTATTAGTTGGAATGTTAGGGGGCGTCAAATAAGATGTCTCGAGTGCACTGTAAGGAGTTGGTACGAAAATTTCAACCAACTTTTTTTATTTTGGTGGAAACTCATATTGGGTTTGAACCTATGAAAGAATTTTGGGGGAGATTAGGCTATTATCCTGTAGGGATTGTAGATGCTGTTGGACACAAGGGAGGAATTTGGTTCCTCTCTGCTAATTTAAAATTTTCTTGTAAAATTCTTTGGACTATGAATCAATGTGTAACTTTGAAAATTGATGGTGGTGGGCGAAGATGGATCTGCAGTGCGGTTTATGACAGCCCTCAAGCCACTAATAGAGTAGAATTATGGAGTCATTTGCTTGATATTGGTTTGTGCATTCAGGACCCGTGGGTGGTGGTTGGGGATTTTAATGATATTTTGAGTGTTCATGAGGTGAAGGGGGGTAATTTCTATTCAAATCGCAGTAGTATCTTTGCAAGTACTCTAGATTCTTGTGGTCTTTTTGATCTAACAACCTCTGGAAGACGGTTTACTTGGTTCCGTAAAATTCAAGGAAACAAAGAAATTGCAAAGAGATTGGATAGAGCTTGCTGTACTACAGAATGGCGCCTTCTTTTTCCAGAAGCTTTTGTTGAAGTTCTCAGTCGTTCCCACTCTGATCATTGTCCCCTACTTATCCGATGTCAAGGAGTTCCTATAAAGAAAGGAAACCAGCCTTTTAGATTCCAAGCGGCATGGGCAACGCATCCTGATTACAAGGCCATTGTTCAGAAATCTTGGGATAGTACAGACTTTGGCATCCATAGGAAGTTGCTGGGGGTCCAAGAAGCTTCGTTAGAATTCAACTCTACGGTCTTCGGCAATATTTTTATTAAAAAGAGGGAATTGGAGGGTTATTTGAATCGTATTCAACGAAAAATAGAAGCTGACGATGATCCAATTCTGAAGCACAAAGTGGAAGAATTGAGAGCTGAGTATAATATAGTTTTGGCCCAGGAAGAATTGCTTTGGTACCAGAAGTCAAGAGATCAATGGGTTCGGTATGGTGATAG
The DNA here is from genome assembly GCF_000816755.2 of Arachis ipaensis. Taxonomy (NCBI): domain Eukaryota; kingdom Viridiplantae; phylum Streptophyta; class Magnoliopsida; order Fabales; family Fabaceae; genus Arachis; species Arachis ipaensis. The sequence continues at coordinate 14,163,253 of NC_029791.2, read as the reverse complement.
AAATACTAGCTTTTTCCATATGCAAACCATCCTTAGAAGAAAATCTAATAAGGTTCATGGGTTGCTAGTCAGTGATGGGTCTTGGTCTGATGATCCGGAAGTTTTGCAAAGGGAGGTTGTTCATTTCTTCAAAAATATTTTTTGTTCTACTGAGCCTGTTGAGGTTAATTGCATGGGAGAAATTCCTATGCCATCTCTTAGCCAGGATGCTTGTGATAATTTGTCTAAACCAGTAACAATGTTGGAGGTTAAAGAAGCTCTGGATAATATAAGCTCATTCAAAGCTCCTGGGCCGGATGGTTTTCAATTTTTTTTCTTCAAGGAATATTGGGATGTGGTGGGTCATGAGGTATGGCGTACTGTTCAGAAAGCATTCTTAGGGGAGACGTTAAGCCATTCTTTGTTGGAAACTTTGATTGTTCTTATCCCTAAGTGCGACCCTCCAATTAGATTGAAGGATTTTCGGCCAATAAGCCTTTGTAATGTAATTTATAAGCTAGTGACTAAAGTGCTGGTTAATAGATTACGACCATTTTTGGATGAGATTGTTAGCCCAACTCAGGGAGGGTTTATTCATGGTAGAGGAGCACCTGATAATATTATTGTCGCCCAAGAAGTTCTTCACTTTCTTAAGCGAACAAAGTCTAGAAAAGGAGCTATGGCTTTTAAGATTGATTTAGAAAAGGCTTATGATAGAGTTGATTGGAATTTTCTTGAGCACACTCTTGAATCTTTTGGCTTTCCTTCTCTAATTATTCGGCTTGTAATGAATTGTGTTCAGGCCTCAAATCTTTCCATCCTTTGGAATGGGAATAGATTGGACAGCTTCCAACCTCGCAGAGGGTTCAGGCAAGGAGATCCAATTTCTCCGTATTTATTTGTTTTGTGCATGGAGAGATTGGCGTGCTTCATTTCCAAACAAGTTGACGAGGATATTTGGGATGGTGTGGCTGTTTCTAGAGGGGGACCTAGAGTTTCTCACTTAATGTTTGCAGATGACCTCCTCCTTTTTTGTAAAGCGAAGAAAAGTCAAGTTCAGAATGTTGTGCACACCTTGGAATTGTTCTGTAAAGCTTCAGGTATGAAGGTTAACATTGAAAAATCTAAAGCTATTTGTTCTAGAAATATCTCTAATAGAAGGAAGGAAATGTTCTATCAAGCAGGAAGGAGATAAAACAGGTTGGTTTTGGACAAACTCAAATACTCTCACCTACTCGACTAAAAGCGGGTATGAATGGCTATTGAAGAAGAAATTTGGCTGGAATGATAATGAAAATTGGCTTTGGCTTTGGCGCTTGAGAATACCGGAGAAGATAAAGTGTCTGCTCTGGCTTTACCTTAACAACGGAGTTTCCACAGCTAGTTACCGGTTTCAAAGAGGTATTTCTACTTCTGATTTTTGTCAGAGATGTTATCTTGCTCTAGAGGATATTAACCACTGCTTTAGGACTTGCCAAAAAGCTCGTCAGATTTGGATTAGCTTAAATTTGAGAATGACCGCTGAGGACTCTAATTTGAATTTTGTGTCTTGGATTCGTTCTAACCTCAACAAAAATGAGTTTCTCTTTGCAGCGGCCTTTTGGTGGATTTGGAGGGATAGGAATAATGACATCTTCCACCAAGATGATCCATGGAGTAAGGAGAAAATTGTTCACTTAGTTAAACATGCTGTTCGAGATTTCTCTAATGTTGTTATCAACCAAAAGCATATTATTCCTTCTTCTTTGAAATATAACTGGGAACCACCTCCAATGAATGTCTGTAAAGTGAACTGCGATGCAAGCATTTTTGAAAATGAGCAATTAGCTGGCTTTGGATGTATTATTAGAGACAGCATGGGAATTTGGATAAGGTTGTTCTGCCAGTATACCTCTTTCTAGTGTTCTCTGTTGTGAGCTTCATGCTATTTGGAGAGGGCTTGTTATGGCTTGGGATTGCGAGTGCAAAGAGGTCATATGTGAAACTGATAATCTTGATGCGTTTCTTCTTGTTTCGCGAGGCACAACCAGCATGATTAGGAATGACTCTGATCTGCTTGACAAAATCAAAAAGATGCTCCAGCGCAATTGGACAGCTACTTTAGTGCTCATCCAGCGAACAGCAAACAGAGCGGCTGATTTAATGGCTAAAACTGCTGTTTTAAACAAGCAGGTGTATCTAGGTATCTAGAAGCCTCCTAATAATTTAGACATTATTATTAGAAAGGAGTACTACTCTTTTTCTTAGGTCTTTTTTCTTTGTGTTATGTTCATATGTTCAGAAAAAAATACATAGACATTGAAGACATAGACATAGTGATACACGTATTTTTTTAATTTGTTTGATAAGTAAGCACAAGACACAACAATAAATTAA
>NC_029791.2:14153898-14158336 GCF_000816755.2 Arachis ipaensis | reverse complement strand
TATAAACTAATTAATAAATTATTAAAATTTAAAAATAATAGTTATTTTAATATAAAAACAAAATAAAAAATATTTATGATAGAGTAAAAATAATAAAATATTTATTGTTCATGTTCTATATTATTTTAAAATAACTTGATATTTTAAAATGTTAGTAAAAATATGTATTTTAAATTTTAATTTTAAACTTTTGACTATTTTTTATTTTTTATTTACATAGGACCGAATCAACCGGTTCAACCAGTAACTCAACGGTTGAACCAATGATCCAGTGACCCAGTGACCTAACCGGTTCGATCACTAGTTCGGTTCTGACAACTATGGGTTTAACACCTTTTCGCTGCCTAATTTTATTTAATTTTTTATAGGCTATTTTGCTAATACTAACCTACCTACGTTGTTTGTTTACCATACTTGATCAATAAAATTTTATGAATATCCAAGATAATTTTCAATAAAAAAATACAAACACACACCACCATTTTTTAAACAAAAAATTACACTATAACCCATTATCCATCAAAATTTTTCAAAGTACTTCTCCCCGTAAAAAAGTTTCAAATCAATTCTAGGAGTCTTGCGTTGGTGCTGCAAGTTGACATTTTTACTACCATACATTAGCCCTAAACAAATAGAGTACTTATACTTACGTCGGACAAACAAAAAAAATTGTGGTTACATTGTACCAGTTGAGAATTTGAGATACATACCTTTCTCAATAATTATATGCTTATTTTGTAACACATTAACTTCTAGCACGTCATGATCGTACTAAAAATACAGCGTGATGACTCTATTTTTCTTTTATTAGCTATTTAATATTGAGCCTCTACACGATAGTTTTTAAGAAAAACGAAATTCCTTTTAGTTGGTATATACTTCAAACTCAACTACGTCAGATAAACATATACTCACATAATTAATATTAATACATAATAATTATTCATACAAGACTTAAATACAAACCTACCCCTCTGTAAAAATACAACACTTTACAACATCAAGGACGAGGGAAAATAAACACAGAAGCAACTAGCCAAACAAGCCTTCTATTCGTTCGTAGCTTTTCAATTAGCCATCCTGTCTGTACCTCTGAAAAGGTTTTTTAAAAACCTTGGGATGAGAACAAAGCCACACGTTCTCAGTAGGGAACGTGAACGCCGCAATAAACAGAGTAAATACAAATAGCTAATTCATATCATAAAAACAATTTCACTTAAAACAGTTTTAAATTCCTTTCTTTAAATCACGTTACTTAACAAAATTCCAGTCACATTAACAATTCCTTATACATAAACAACATTCCTAAATACATTATTAAGACCACAACATAAGTAAAATATCCATCAAACACACAAGCAAATCACCAAAACAACAGCACAATCACAAATAAACAATAAAGCAAACACAATCAGATGTAAATGCGCAAACAAGATGGTGCATGCCTGTTCCTAGCGCAGACCATGAGCTCATGCGTCGGTTGTCTATCCGCAACCCGACGTTATTCGGAGTGAACCCCGAATATGGTTCCTTTACTGTGTCAGTTAGACACCTTGACATCACGGTTACCCGTGTCAATTAGGTCTCATCATAATGTGCATCAGAGTAAGAAACAGTGCTATCAATTAGGCAAACATTCCCGCATTAGCAACCTTAGGCTATCCGTTAGGCGGGCACTTTCGCATTAGCAGTTTGGCACAAAGGCCCATTTAAACATACAATATGCTATCAGTTAGGCGGACATTCCCGCATTAGCAGTCTTAGGCTATCAGTTAGGCGGGCACTTCCGCATTAGCACTCGGCACAAAGGCCCATTCAATATAATTCTCAACTTCTCTTTCATTCCCTGTTCCTCATTTTTCTTTCTTCACTATATCTCTCAATATCATTGTCTTTAACTTTAACCTTTCTTAGGGGCAACTTACATTACTTTTCATTTCCTAAGTTTGTCTAATCTAAAACCATGTTGGTAAGGTAATTCTAGAGATCTTAATCTTTAATTTAAGTTAGGTTTTACTGAATTTGGATTAGAATTGAATTTTATACAAGCTTTAAAATTCTGCTGTTGCATTTACAAAAATTCGGAAAACAGACAGCAGCCATGTTTTTTATAAATTCCATAATAATTTCAATTCTAATCCGTTGCTTCTAAATTTTGGTGAGATTACAGTCAACATCCCTAAGTTTCAGAATCCACAAGTTTCAGGTTCATATAACTTCATTTGATTAATTAATTATCAATTGGAAGTGGAGCCCTGTTTTCATAACCAGTTCAGAGTTTCCAGCAAACAACCAACCTTCCAAGTGACTTATCTAAGTCTACAAAATAGATATGAACATGAAACTTGTACTCACTTAAAATAGACTGATAGATCTTTAAAATCCTTTTGAAATCAACTCAAAATTCTGTTTAAATTAAAAGTTATAGCGTCTGGAAGTTGGTACTGCAGAACCAGTAAACCAGAAAAATCTACAGCAACCACTAAACTTCAAAAAATCATATCTTCCAAACCACTTGGCCAAATTCCCTGAAATTTTTATGGAATATTCAAAACACACTAAAGTTTTACAGAAAAATAATTTCATCTAAAAATTAGGTCTAGACTGCTCATTAGGTCTGGACTGCTCCCAAAAAGTCATTCGTTCTGCTGCCAATTATGCAGATTTCTGCAGAAATTCTGCACAAAGTATTTCCAACCACCTCACATACCAAATCCTATATTCAAGCCTAGGATTCATCTAAAATCACATTTCTAACTTTCTTTTGACTAACCAAAGTTGCCCAAGAACTCTTAATTCAATATATCACAATTAAACTAACATATTCAATTAACAACAATCACAACCTAATCAAACAAACAGTTCAATAACCACCATCTGACATAAAAAATTAGAACCAGAATTTCCAGCAATCCAGTCACAATCACGATCTTAACTCAAAATCGTTCTTAAAAACCAAAATCAGCATTACCAAGCATCTTTAAAGTCATCATTCAAACATATTTCAAACAAAGAACAAAACATGCTTTCACAATTACAAACACCCAATACATTTTCAGTGAACTTTCACACCAACATACACGTTCTTTTAACCAAGATCTCAAACTACATAAAACCACCAAGAGACACAACCAGTCACACATTCACTCTGCATCCAAAATCCATCATAGATCAAGCATTCATATATTTACAATAATTCAGTAAACTTCTTAGGCATTCAAAGTTTAAAGTATTTAATTTAATAAAATATCCCCTACCTCAGTGTCGCATTAACAACGTAACCAAACCAAACAGCAGCCTCGGGGACATTTTTTCTATGAGTTTCCTTCCTCTGGCAACAACACAACAGCTCGGAACCTACCTAGCAGCATCAAAATCATCAAGAGCAGCTCCAACATTGGTTCCCGGCGGCAAAGGCTCCAGCAACTACGAAACTAGAAGCAGAGGCAGAACAGAGCAAGGACAGCAGCAACGATTAAACCCAACAAACAGCAGCGGCAGTGATGTTTTCTCAAATTCCAGAAACTAGAAGTAGAAGCAGAACTGGCGAGCTTCTCCCTTCAGTCCTCCAGCGAAGACGTCCGGGCATGACCCTACCTCTCTTACCGCGTCTCTCTCTCTTGTGGTTCTGCTTTCCCAACGACGACAGGGGTGACGGATCTGCGGCGAGGCAACGGCAGCAACGAGTTGAACGATCGGAACCTTCAGCGGCGGCAATGAGATCCACAAGCGGTGCAGCGGCAGCGCTGATTCTTCTCGGCTCGTTGGGGTTTCAGGCCCGCATCTCCCCTCTCTCGTCTGGACTTGACGGCCACGACAACCCAACCATGGAGGTGACGGGTCGGCGGCGCTCGTTGGACGGCGATGCATGCGATGGCTGCAGCAGAGCGTGTTGATCGGCGGTGGAGCAGGCTCGGCGGCAACAGGCAGTGACGCCTCCTTCCTCTCTTCTCTCTTCTCTCTTCTTCCCCGTTCTCTCTTTCCCCTTTCTTTCTTCCCTAATTCTCTGATTCACTGTGTGTGTTTTGTTGTTTGTGAGCTCTTTGTCTGTGTGTATATCTGAAAAAGGGAGTAGCGGTGGTGAGTGAGCGTGGCACTCAAAAAGATGAACAAGTGTGGAGAGAGGTTACGTGTGTGATTTGGGTGAGAGGGGTTAGGGCTAGTGAAATTAAGGTTTAAAATTGGAAATTTAAGATTTGAGTAGAATTTTGATTTAAAACCCAATTTAATAAATATAATTAATTTTAAAAATATTATTTTATTTTTTAAATTACAGATTATTTGTAATTAAATACTTTAATTTAAAATTATAGATAAATAAATAAATTTTCTTTTAATTCATAATATTAATCAAAACTTTAAATTATTTCAATTTAAATTATATACAAAACTCTCTTTCATCTTCAATCACTAAAACTCTTAATTTTAATTAGCACAA
>NC_029791.2:14152663-14153756 GCF_000816755.2 Arachis ipaensis | reverse complement strand
TGAGTAAAAATAAAATATAGTTTTTATATATGAAAATAATATATTAGTATATTATAGGGTATTTGAGCTAGTATAGCGCTACAATATTCAAAAATTAAGAGTTTGAAACAAACCGATTAAAATTTTGATTCAAAATATTCTTAAAATTTTGAACTTTGAAACAAAATATTTTTTATAAAAAGTCGTTGAAATTCTACAAAATATGATTATTTTGTGTCTAATTTTTAATGAAATATATTATAATTTACAATATATTAAAAGCTTGATACAAAAATATTTGTTATAAATGTTTGGTTTTTTGTCCTGTACCTAACTAACACGTAAAACAACTACACGTATTCCGAAAATAAATGAAAGAATCCGATATGATACCTGATCAATATATATAATAAGACAAAATATTTTTTTAGGTGTCAAATTTGTCCAAATAAAATGGAGTTATTATCAAAACTAAATGGAATGCGCACTGCTTACTTGACCCTAAGACGTTGGATTCTTTACAAAGGGAATCAAATTGTTTTTTTAACTTTAGCGTGGGTTCATTCATTTTGGTTGGAGACTTGGTTACTTGGTTTAACAACATTTCGTTGCCTAATTTTATTTAATTTTTTATAGGCTATTTTACTAATACTGACCTACAATGTTTGTTTACCATACTTGATCAATAAAATTTCACGAATATCCAAGATAATTTTCAATAAAAAAATACAAACACACACTACCATTTTTTTTAAAAAAAATTACACTATAACCCATTATCCATAAAAAATTTTCAAGCACTTCTCTCCGTAAAAAAGTTTCAAATCAATTCTAGGAGTCTTGTGTTGGTGCCACAAGCTGATATTTTTACTATTATACATTAGCCCTAAGCAAATAGAGTACTTATACTTACCTCAGAAAAATTAAAAGAAAAAAAATTATGGTTGCACTGTAGTAATTGAGAATTTGAAATACATACATTTCTCAATAATTACATGTTTATTCAAATCATAACCCTCAAATTAATCAATTTTTTTATATTTATTTTATATTTAAATATATATCATACACAAATATCTGATTTAACATTTGATTTTGTATAATAATAATTAGT
>NC_029791.2:14124126-14148892 GCF_000816755.2 Arachis ipaensis | reverse complement strand
TATACATTAGCCCTAAGCAAATAGAGTACTTATACTTACCTCGAAAAAATTAAAAGAAAAAAAATTGTGGTTGCACTGTAGTAATTGAGAATTTGAGATACATACCTTTCTCAATAATTACATGTTTATTCAAATCATAACCGCCAAATTAGTCAATTTTTTTAATATTTATTTCATATTTAAATATATGTCATACACAAATATCTGATTTAACAGTTGATTTTGTATAATAATAATTAGTTCGAAAATTTATAACAATTACTCAATTTAAATTAGCCAAATGCGCGCTAACAATATGACATGTTTAATAAATTTATATTGATCAAATATTAATTTACTTATCTATTTAAATAAATATTAAAAATTTAAATTTTGTCTTATATAGACATACAACATTAAATTTTAAATAGAAATTAAATAAAAAAATCCGATTCCTACTTATTTCGTAAACAATTAAATGCAAACTTATATATAAATATAGTGTTTCGGACATTCAAATTAAATTAGACAAGTTATTCATGTATACAAAAAAGGGGTCAAATTTTCATAGACACGCGCATCACCTATACTGTGTCTGTATATTAGCAGACTAATTAATAGTTAAATACGAGACTTTTTTAATTTGTAAATGTAAATTTTTATTCTTTTTAATTGAATATTTTAACAGTGTATTACCAGACCCAGAAAAAAAAGATAGAAGATTTGTCTTATAAATAGCCCACTAATTATACTTGTCACTCCCACAGCCACGGTTTCAGAGTATCCTCCACTTTCTCTGAGTTCGAATATATTGTCACTCCATGGTTACGCAGAGTGCTCCTTACTTTCTCCGAATCCACTAACAACAGCCACCGAAACCATCATGCTCTCCACTGCAACCGTCAACCCTTCAACCCCTTTCAACCACTCCCCAAATTACACTATTCGCCATATCCTCAACCTTCACTCTCTCCTCCCATCCACATTCTCACTACTATCCAAATCCAATCCCTATTCCTCTTTCTTCCCTTACAGACCCCTTTGCGTGTGCGCCAACGATTCCGCACAGCTCTTCGACTACGACTCAAAGCTCACCAAGGAGTCTATTGTCTCCCAGCACCTTAAGATGGCAATTGTCGGCTTTGGCAACTTCGGCCGGTTCCTTGCCGCCACATTGGTCTGCCAGGGCCATACCGTCCTCGCCTACTCCCGCTCTGACCATTCTGCCACAGCCAGAAAGCTTGGTGTATTGTTCTTCAAAAACCCCGACGACCTATGCGAGGAGCATCCCGAAGTGATCCTCCTCTGCTCTTCCATAATCTCAATGGAGCACGTGATCCTCACGCTCCCTCTCCAGTGCCTCAAGCGCAGCACTCTCTTCGTTGACCTCCTCTCCGTCGAAAAATTCCCCAAAGCTCCTCCTTGAGCTCCTCCCCTCCGATTTCGACGTCCTCTGCACTCATCCGATGTTCAGACCTAAGTCTGCGAGTGACAGATGGACTGGGCTCCCATTCGTCTTCGAGAAGCTTTGTATCCTGGACGAGGAGCATCGTGTTTCTCGCTGTGAGAAGTTTCTCAATGCGTTTGTTAGAGAAGGTTGCAAGATGGTGTAGATGAGTTGCGAGGATCACGATCGTTACGCCGCTGGTTCCCAGTTAATTACTCATACCGCTGGAAGGATTCTTGAAGGATTGATGCTTGAGTCGACGCCCATTAATACGAAAGGATACCAGAGTTTGTTGGGATTGATGGAGAACACTACTGGGGATAGCTTTGATTTGTATTTTGGTTTGTTCATGTTTAATAAGAATTCTTTGGAGATGCTGGAGAAGCTTGATTTGGCGTTTGTGGATCTCAGGAAGCAGGTCATTGCGTGGTTGCATCATGTGGTGAGGAATTAGTTGATGGAGAATGGTGAAAGGTTGCAGCAGCTGGATAGAAGTAACAGCCATGCACTGCTCCGTTGGGCTCAGAATGGATCTGCATTGTTGCATTCCATGTATTTTTTCAAGTATTTCATATTTGGAACTCAAAAAATCTCAAGGGTTTTTGCTACATTGTGTGAATATTTACTATTGATGTTTTAGAGAGTGCTCGTGTTTGTTGAGATTGAGAACAAGCAACTTAATCATTTTGATTCAGAAGGTCTTGTTCTTGTGATGGAAAAAGGGTTATTACATGATAATGATTAATGAGTAATGATGCTAATAATGCAAATCTAATGATGTTGCACAGCTAAGTAGTTCCGCTTCAAACAATTCTAGCCAGTTTGATAAGAACACAAAGCTCAAGTTTGCAATAGTTGGTTTTGGAAACTTTGCCCAGTTCCTTGCAAAAACTATAGTTAGTCAAGGTCATGAGGTTTTGGCATATTCTGGATCAGATGTAATACCCTAACTACCAAAGTACACACTTCCGGCTGTGCGACTTTGATAGATCGGACATTACGACGACTCTTATACTATTTAATACTAAAATATTAGCCTATTTAAAACTTTAAACCGTAATACTGATCGAAAAATACTTTTGCTATGTAACGCACATCCGTACATACAATACAACTTACAAAAACTCACAAGGAGTACATACATATGTACATATATATTAAATAATATTACAAGTATTAACCAATACATGTTATTCCGAAAATAAGTGAAAGAATCCGATACCTAATCAATATATAATAAGACAAAAATATCTTCTTAGGTGTCAAATTTGTCCAAATGGAATGGGGTTATTACCAAAACTAACTAATGCAATACGCACTGCTTACTTGATCCTAGGACGTTGGATTCTTTACAATGGGAACCAAATTATTTTTTAACTTTAGCGTAGGTTCATTCGTTTTGGTTGGAGACTTGGTTACTTGGTTTAACAACTTTTCGCTGCCTATTTTATTTAACTTTTTATAGGCTCTTTTACTAAAACTGACCTATGTTGTTTGTTTACCATACTTGATCAATAAAATTTTACAAATATCCAAGATAATTTTCAATAAAAAATACAAACACACCCTACCATTTTTTAAAAAAAAATTACACTATAAACCATTATCCATCAAAATTTTTCAAACACTTCTCCCCGTAAAGAAGTTTCAAAACTATTCTAGGAGTCTTGCGTTGGTGCCGCAAGCTGACATTTTTACTACTATACATTAGCCCTAAGCAAATAGAGTACTTATACTTACCTCGGAAAAAGTAAAAGAAAAAAAAATTGTGGTTGCACTGTAGTAATTGAGAATTTGAGATACATACCTTTCTCAATAATTACATGTTTATTCAAATCATAATCGCCAAATAAGTCAATTTTTTAATATTTATTTTATATTTAAATATATATCATACAAAAATATCTGATTTAACAGTTGATTTTGTATAATAATAATTAGTTCAAAAATTTATAACAGTTACTCAATTTAAATTAGCCAAATGCGCGCTAACAATATGACATGTTTAATAAATTTATATTGATCAAATATTAATTTACTTATCTGTTTAAATAAATATTAAAAATTTAAATTTTGTCTTATACATACAACATTAAATTTTTAAATAGAAATTAAATAAAAAAAATCCGATTCCTATTTATTTCATAAACAATTAAATGCAAACTTATATATGAATATAGTGTTTCAGACATTCAAATTAAATTAGACAAGTTATTCATGTATACAAAAAAGGGGTCAAGTTTTCATAGGCACGCGCATCACCTATACTGTGTCTGTATAGTAGCAGACTAATTAATAGTTAAATACGAGACTTTTTTAATTTATAAATGTAAATTTTCATTCTTTTTAATTGAATATTTTTACAGTGCATTACCAGACCCAGAAAAAAAAGGATAGAAGATTTGTCTTATAAATAGCCCACTCGTTGTACTAGTCACTCCCACAGCCACGGTTTCAGAGTATCATCCACTTTCTCTGAGTTCGAATATATTGTCACTCCATGGTTACGCAGAGTGCTCCTTACTTTCTCCGAATCCACTAACAATAGCCACCGAAACTATCATGCTCTCCACTGCAACCGTCAACCCTTCAACCCCTTTCAACCACTCCCCAAATTACACTATTCGCCATATCCTCAACCGTCACTCTCTCCTTCCATCCACATTCTCACTACTATCCAAACCCAATTCTTATTCCTCTTTCTTCCCTTACAGACCCCTCCGCGTGCGCGCCAACGACACCGCACAGCTCTTCGACTACGAGTCAAAGCTCGCCAAGGAGTCCATTGTCTCCCAACACCTTAAGATTGCAATTGTCGGCTTCGTCAACTTCGGCCGGTTCCTTGCCGCCACAATGGTCTGCCAGGGCCACACCGTCCTCGCCTACTCCCGCTCTAACCACTCTACCACAGCCAGAAAGCTTGGTGTTTTGTTCTTCCAAAACCCCGATGACCTATGTGAGGAGCATCCCGAAGTGATCCTCCTCTACTCCTCCATAATCTCAATGGAGCGCGTGATCCTCACGCTCCCTCTCCAGCGCCTCAAGCGCAGCACTCTCTTCGTTGACCTCCTCTCCGTCGAAAAATTCCCCAAAGCTCCTCCTTGAGCTCCTCCTCTCCGATTTCGACGTCTTCTGCACTCATCCGATGTTCGAACCTAAGTCCGTAAGCGACGGATTGACCGGCCTCCCATTCGTCTTCGAGAAGCTTTGTATCCGCGACGAGGAGCACCGTGTTTCTCGCTGTGAGAAGTTTCTCAATGCGTTTGTCAGAGAAGGTTGCAGGATGGTGGAGATGAGTTGCGAGGATCACGATCGTTACGCTGCTGGTTCGCAGTAAACTACTCATACCGTTGGAAGGATTCTTGAAGGATTGATGCTTGAGTCGACGCCCATTAATATGAAAGGATACCAGAGTTTGTTGGGATTGGTGGAGAACACTGCTGGGGATAGCTTTGATTTGTATTTTGGTTTGTTCATGTTTAATAAGAATTCTTTGGAGATGCTGGAGAAGCTTGATTTGGCGTTTGTGGATCTCAGGAAGTAAGTCATTGCGCAGTTGCATCATGTGGTGAGGAATTAGTTGATGGAGAACGGTGAAAGGTTGCAGCAGCTGGATGGAATTAACAGCCATGCACTTCTCCGTTGGGCTCGGAATGGATCTACATTGTTGCATTCCAGGTATTTTTCCAGGTATTTGATATTTGGAACTGAAAAAATCTCAACAGTTTTTCCTACATTGTGTGAATATTTGCTATTGATGTTTTAGAGAGTGCTCGTGTTTGTTGAGATTGAGAACAAGCAACTTAATCATTTTGATTCAGAAGGTCTTGTTCTTGTGATGGAAAAGGGGTTATTACATGATAATGATTAATGAGTAATGATGCTAATAATGCAGATCCAATGATGTTGCACAGCTAAGTAGTTCCGCTTCAAACAATTCTAGCCAGTTTGACGAGAAAACAAAGCTCAAGTTTGCAATAGTTGGTTTTGGAAACTTTGCCCAGTTCCTTGCAAAAACTATAGTTAGTCAAGGTCATGAGGTTTTGGCATATTCTTGATCAGATGTAATACCCTAACTACCAAAGTACACGCTTCCGGCTGCGCGACTTTGATAGATCGGACATTACGACGACTCTTATACTATTTAATACTAAAATATTAGCCTGTTTAAAAATTTAAACCGTAATACCGATCCAAAAATACTTTTGCCATGTAACGCACATCCGTACATACAATACAACTTACAAAAACTTACAAGGAGTACATACATATGTACATATATATTAAATAATATTACAAGTATTAACCAATACATGTTATTCCGAAAATAAGTGAAAGAATCCGATACCTGATCAATATATATAATAAGACAAAAATACCTTTTTAAGTGTCAAATTTGTCCAAATGGAATGGGGTTATTACCAAAACTAAGTAATGCAATACGCACCGCTTACTTGATCCTAGGACATTGGATTCTTTACAATGGGAACCAATATGCTTTTTAACTTTAGCGTAGGTTCATTCATTTTGGTTGGAGACTTGGTTACTTGGTTTAACAACTTTTCGCTGCCTATTTTATTTAACTTTTTATAGGCTCTTTTACTAAAACTGACCTACGTTGTTTGTTTACCATACTTGATCAATAAAATTTCACGAATATCCAAGATAATTTTCAATAAAAAATACAAACGCACACAACCATTTTTTTAAAAAAAATTACACTATAACCCATTATCCATCAAAATTTTTCAAACACTTCTCCCCGTAAAGAAGTTTCAAATCTATTCTAGGAGTCTTGTGTTGGTGCCGCAAGCTGACATTTTTATTACTATACATTAGCCCTAAGCAAATAGAGTACTTATACTTACCTCGAAAAAATTAAAAGAAAAAAAATTGTGGTTGCACTGTAGTAATTGAGAATTTGAGATACATACCTTTCTCAATAATTACATGTTTATTCAAATCATAACCGCCAAATTAGTCAATTTTTTTAATATTTATTTCATATTTAAATATATGTCATACACAAATATCTGATTTAACAGTTGATTTTGTATAATAATAATTAGTTCGAAAATATATAACAGTTACTCAATTTAAATTAGCCAAATGCGCGCTAACAATATGACATGTTTAATAAATTTATATTGATCAAATATTAATTTACTTATCTGTTTAAATAAATATTAAAAATTTAAATTTTGTCTTATATATACATACAACATTAAATTTTTAAATAGAAATTAAATAAAAAAATCCGATTCCTATTTATTTCGTAAACAATTAAATGCAAACTTATATATGAATATAGTGTTTCGGACATTCAAATTAAATTAGACAAGTTATTCATGTATACAAAAAAGGGGTCAAGTTTTCATAGGCACGCGCATCACCTATACTGTGTCTGTATAGTAGCAGACTAATTAATAGTTAAATACGAGACTTTTTTAATTTAAGCCAAATGCACGCTAACAATATGACATGTTTAATAAATTTATATTGATCAAATATTAATTTACTTATCTGTTTAAATAAATATTAAAAATTTAAATTTTGTCTTATATATACATACAACATTAAATTTTTAAATAGAAATTAAATAAAAAAATTCGATTCCTATTTATTTCGTAAACAATTAAATGCAAACTTATATATGAATATAGTGTTTCGGACATTCAAATTAAATTAGACAAGTTATTCATGTATACAAAAAAGGGGTCAAGTTTTCATAGGCACGCGCATCACCTATAGTGTGTCTGTATAGTAGCAGACTAATTAATAGTTAAATACGAGACTTTTTTAATTTGTAAATGTAAATTTTCATTCTTTTTAATTGAATATTTTTACAGTGTATTACCAGACCCAGAAAAAAAAGGATAGAAGATTTGTCTTATAAATAGCCCACTCGTTGTACTAGTCACTCCCACAGCCACGGTTTCAGAGTATCCTCCACTTTCTCTGAGTTCGAATATATTGTCACTCCATGGTTACGCAGAGTGCTCCTTACTTTCTCCGAATCCACTAACAACAGCCACCGAAACCATCATGCTCTCGACTGCAACCGTCAACCCTTCAACCATTTTCAACCACTCCCCAAATTACACTATTCGCCATATCCTCAACCGTCACTCTCTCCTCCCTTCCACATTCTCACTACTATCCAAATCCAATCCCTATTCCTCTTTCTTCCCTTACAGACCCCTCTGCGTGCGCGCCAACGATTCCGCACAGCTCTTCGACTATGAGTCAAAGCTCACCAAGGAGTCCATTGTCTCCCAGCACCTTAAGATTGCAATTGTCGGCTTTGGCAACTTCGGCCGGTTCCTTGCCGCCACATTGGTCTGCCAGGGCCACAGCGTCCTCGCCTACTCCTACTCTGACCACTCTGCCACAGCCAGAAACTTGGTGTATTGTTCTTCCAAAACCCCGACAACCTATGCGAGGAGCATCCCGAAGTGATCCTCCTCTGCTCCTCCATAATCTCAATGGAGCGCGTGATCCTCACGCTTCCTCTCCAGCTGCTCAAGCGCAGCACTCTCTTCGTTGACCTCCTCTCTGTCGAAAAATTCCCCAAAGCTCCTCCTTGAGCTCCTCCCCTCCGATTTCGACGTCCTCTGCACTCATTCGATGTTCGGACCTAAGTTCGCAAGTGACGGATGGACCGGCCTCTCATTCGTCTTCAAGAAGCTTCGTATCCTGGACGAGGAGCACCGTGTTTCTCGCTGTGAGAAGTTTCTCAATGCGTTTTTCAGAGAAGGTTGCAGGATGGTGGAGATGAGTTGCGAGGATCACGATCGTTACGCCGCTGGTTCGCAGTAAACTACTCATACCGTTGGAAGGATTCTTGAAGGGTTGATGCTTGAGTCGACGCCCATTAATACAAAAGGATACCAGAGTTTGTTGGGATTGGTGGAGAACACTGCTGGGGATAGCTTTGATTTGTATTTTGGTTTGTTCATGTTTAATAAGAATTCTTTGGAGATGCTGGAGAAGCTTGATTTGGCGTTTTTGGATCTCAGGAAGCAGGCCATTGCGCGGTTGCATCATGTGGTGAGGAATTAGTTGATGGAGAACGGTGAAAGGTTGCAGCAGCTGGATGGAAGTAACAGCTATGCACTGCTCCGTTGGGCTCGAAATAAATCTGCATTATTGCCTTCCAGGTATTTTTCCAGGTATTTGATATTTGGAACTGAAAAATCTCAAGGGTTTTTGCTACATTGTGTGAATATTTGCTATTGATGTTTTAGAGAGTGCTCGTGTTTGTTGAGATTGAGAACAAACAACTTAATCATTTTGATTCGGAAGGTGTTGTTCTTGTGATGGAAAAAGGGTTATTACATGATAATGTTTAATGAGTAATGATGCTAATAATGCAGATCTAATAATATTGCACAGCTAAGTAGTTCCGCTTCAAACAATTCTAGCCAGTTTGATGAGAAAACAAAGCTCAAGTTTGCAATAGTTGGTTTTGGAAACTTTGCCCAGATCCTTGCAAAAACTATAGTTAGTCAAGGTCATGAGGTTTTGGCGTATTCTAGATCAGATGTAATACCCTAACTACCAAAGTACACGCTTCCGACTGCGCGACTTTGATAGATCGGACATTACGACGACTCTTATACTATTTAATACTAAAATATTAGCCTATTTAAAACTTTAAACCGTAATACCGATCCAAAAATACTTTTGCTATGTAACTCACATCCGTACATACAATACAACTTACAAAAACTCACAAGGAGTACATACATATGTACATATATATTAAATAATATTACAAGCATTAACCAATACACGTTATTCCGAAAATAAGTGAAAGAATCCGATACCTAATCAATATATATAATAAGACAAAAATATCTTTTTAGGTGTCAAATTTATCCAAATGGAATGGACTTATTACCAAAACTAAGTAATGGAATGCGCACCGCTTACTTGATCCTAGGACTTTGGATTCTTTACAATGGGAACCAAATTATTTTTTTAACTTTAGCGTGGGTTTATTTATTTTGGTTGGAGACTTGGTTACTTGGTTTAACAACGTTTCGCTGTCTAGTTTTATTTAATTTTTTATAGGCTATTTTACTAATACTGACCTACGTTGTTTGTTTACCATACTTGATCAATAAAATTTCACGAATATCCCAGATAATTTTCAATAAAAAAATACAAACACACCCCACCATTTTTTTTAAAAAAATTACACTATAACCCATTATCCATAAAAAATTTTCAAGCACTTCTCCCTATAAAGAAGTTTCAAATCAATTCTAGGAGTCTTGCATTGGTGCCACAAGCTGACATTTTTACTACTATAAATTAGCCCTAAGCAAATAGAGTACTTATACTTACCTCAGAAAAATTAAAAGAAAAAAATTTGAGGTTGCATTGTAATAATTGAGAATTTTAGATACATACCTTTCTCAATAATTACATGTTTATTCAAATCATAACCGCCAAATTAGTCAATTTTTTAATATTTATTTTATATTTAAATATATATCATACACAAATATCTGATTTAACAGTTGATTTTGTATAATAATAATTAGTTCAAAAATTTATAACAGTTACTCAATTTAAATTAGCCAAGTGCGTGCTAACAATATGACATGTTTAATAAATTTATATTGATCAAATATTAATTTACTTATCTGTTTAAATAAATAATAAAAATTTAAATTTTGTCTTATATATACATATAACAATAAATTTTTAAATAGAAATTAAATAAAAAAATCAGATTCCTACTTATTTCGTAAACAATTAAAAATGTAAACTTATATATGAATATAGTGTTTCGGATAGTCAAATTAAATTAGACAAGTTATTTATGTAAACAAAAAAGGGGTCAAGTTTTCATAGGCACGTGCATCACCTATACTGTGTCTGTATAGTAGCAGACTAATTAATAGTTAAATATGAGACTTTTTTAATTTGTAATTGCAAATCTTCATTCTTTTTAATTGAATATTTTAACAGTGCATTACCAGACCCAGGAAAAAAAGGATAGAAGATTTGTCTTATAAATAGCCCACTCATTATACTTGGCACTCATTATACTTGGCACTCATTATACTTGGCACGCGCATCACCTATATTGTGTCTGTATAGTAGCAGACTAATTAATAGTTAAATATGAGACTTTTTTAATTTGTAATTTCAAATCTTCATTCTTTTTAATTGAATATTTTAACAGTGCATTACCAGACCCAGAAAAAAAAGGATAGAAGATCTGTCTTATAAATAGCCCACTCATTATACTTGGCACTCCCACAGCCACGATTTCAGAGTATCCTCCACTTTCTCTAAGTCCGAATATATTGTCACTCCATGGTTACACAGAGTGCTCCTTACTTTCTCCGAATCCACTAACAACAGCCATCGAAGCCATCATGCTCTCCACTACAACCCTAAACCCTTCAACCCCTTTCAACCACTCCCCAAATTACACTATTCGGCATATCCTCAACCGTCACTCTCTCCTCCCATCCACGTTCTCACTACTATCCAAATCCAATCCCTATTCTTCTTCCTTCCCTTACACACCCCTCCGCGTGCGCGCCAACGGTGCCGCACAGCTCTTCGACTACGAGTCAAAGCTCACCAAGGAGTCCATTGTCTCCCAGCACCTTAAGATTGTAATTGTTGGCTTCAGCAACTTCGGCTGGTTCCTTGCTGCCGCATTGGTTCGCCAGGGCCACAGCGTCCTCGCCTACTCCCGCTTTGACCACTCTGCCACAGCCAGAAAGCTTGGTGTATTGTTCTTCCAAAACCCCGACGACCTATGCGAGCAGCATCCCAAAGTGATCCTCCTCTGCTCCTCCATAATCTCAACGGAGCGCGTGATCCTCACCCTCCCTCTCCAGCGCCTCAAGCGCAACACTCTCTTTGTTGACCTCCTCTCCGTCGAAGAATTCCATGAAGCTCCTCCTTGAGCTCCTCCCCTTCGATTTCGACGTCTTTTGCACTCATCCGATGTTCGGACATAAGTTCGCAAGTGACGGATGGACCGGCATCCCATTCGTCTTCGAGAAGGTTCGTATCCTGGACGAGGAGCACCGTGTTTCTCGCTGTGAGAAGTTTCTCAATGCGTTTGTCAGAGAAGGTTGCAGGATGGTGGAGATGAGTTGCGAGGATCACGATCGTTACGCCGCTGGTTCGCAGTTAATTACTCATACCGTTGGAAGGATTCTTGAAGGATTGATGCTTGAGTCGACGCTCATTAATACGAAAGGATACCAGAGTTTGTTGGGATTGGTGGAGAACACTGCTGGGGATAGCTTTGATTTGTATTGTGGTTTGTTCATGTTTAATAAGAATTCTTTGGAGATGCTGTAGAAGCTTGATTTGGCATTTGAGGATCTCAAGAAACAGCTCATTGCGCAGTTGCATCATGTGGTGAGGAATTAGTTGATGGAGAACGGTGAAAGGTTACTGCAGCTGGATGGAAATAACAGCCATGCACTGCTTCGTTGGGCTCGTAATGGATCTGCATTGTTGCATTCTAGGTATTTTTCAGGTATTTGATATTTGGAATTTGAAAAAATCTCAAGGGTTTTTGCTACATTGTGTGAATATTTGCTATTGATGTTTTAGAGAGTGCTCGTGTTTGTTAAGATTGAGAACAAGCAACTTAATCATTTTGATTCGGAAGGTGTTGTTCTTGTGATAGAAAAAGGGTTATTACATGATAATGATTAATGAGTAATGATGCTAATAATGCAGATCCAATGATGTTGCACAGCTAAGTAGTTCCGCTTCATACAATTCTAGCCAGTTTGATGAGAACACAAAGCTCAAGTTTGCAATAGTTTGTTTTGGAAACTTTGCCCAGTTCCTTGCAAAAACTATAGTTAGTCAAGGTCATGAGGTTTTGGCATATTCTAGATCAGATGTAATACCCTAACTACCAAAATACACGCTTCTGGCTGCGCGACTCTAATAGATCGGACATTACGACGACTCTTATACTATTTAATACTAAAATATGAGCTTGTTTAAAACTTTAAACCGCAATACCGATCCAAAAATACTTGTGCTATGTAACACACATCCGTACATACAATACAACTTACAAAAACTCACAAGGAGTACATACATATGTACATATATATTAAATAATATTACAAGCATTAACCAATACACGTTATTCCGAAAATAAGTGAAAGAATCCGATACCTGATCAATATATATAATAAGACAAAAATATCTTTTTAGGTGTCAAATTTGTTCAAATGGAATGGGGTTATTACCAAAACTAAGTAATGGAATGTGCACCGCTTACTTGATCCTAGGACTTTGGATTCTTTACAATGGGAACCAAATTGTTTTTTTAACTTTAGAGTGGGTTCATTCATTTTGGTTGGAGACTTGGTTACTTGGTTTAACAACGTTTTGCTGCCTAGTTTTATTTAATTTTTTATAAGCTCTTTTACTAATACTGACCTACGTTGTTTGTGACAAAGTTAGAATTGGGAATGAAGAATCCAGAGTATTGCGATGTTATCGGTTTCTTGACATTTTTGCTAGTGAAGGATGTCGGATGGTTGAAATGTCTTGTGCTGAACATGATTGGCATGTAGCTGGATCCCAGTTTGTTATACACACAACAGGAAGAATTTTAGAAAAATTGGAGTTAGGGACAACACCAATTAACACAAAGGGTTATGAAACTTTGTTGACTTTGGTGGAAAATACCATGGGGGATAGTTTTGATCTGTACTATGGTTTATTCTTGTATAATTTAAATGCCATGGAGCAACTAGAAAGATTCCATTTGGCTTTTGAATCATTGAAGAAGCAGCTTTTCAACCAATTGCATAGTATCTACCGAAAACAACTACTTGAAGATGAAGAACAGATCCTTGCTTTGCCAGAGAGGTTTATACTGCCAGAGAAATATGAAGACAGTGATGCGTCATCACCTCTTTCAAAAACTGTAGACACCAAAGGAATTTATGCCGAAGATTTCCATCCCATTGGTTAGCATTGTAAGCCGCATAGTAGGTTTAAATAAATCTGTTAATTCTAAAACTAGGGTAACACTTTTTGTCTTTATTGATTTATTTTTATTCATTTATACTAAACTTCAATACTGGCAATATGGGTTGTGGCAATATGGGTTGTCTGAATGATTCTATAACCCATTATTCTAAAATCTTAAGCTAAGCAATTAAGTTCAATCATATAAAAGTAACAATGCATCAACATTCTTTAATATACACAAGTGCACTTGGTTATTTATCAGAAAATTAGTGAAAATGATGGACTATGCTGAAAAATTGTTAAGGGCGTCTGAAGATGGACAGAGTGTCCATATTGTGTCTGATACACAAAATTTATATGACATTTTTTTTGCTCAACTTTTTCGTTTGTATACGCTGCTGGGGCACCTACGTTCTAAAGCGGTAGATGATTTTAAGGCAAAGCTAGAGCAATCACTGAACAACGGAGAAGGATTTGCTTCATCTGTTCACATGTGGACTGAGTCTATTATGCTAGAGTTTGAAAAAGGATCTACTGGTAAATAGTCTGATAGAATGCCTTCTTTGCAGATACATTGTCACTTGTAACTTTATTTGTATATTCTAGAATTTATTGCCAAATCTCAAATGCTATGTTTTCCACCATTAGTTAATAATACATCACTCCACACATATGGAGAATTCAAGTACTTTAAATGGAGAAAAAAGCGATAAGCAGTAACATTGTTTGATTTATATCAAGTTCTTTAAAGATTTGGATGGTATCAGTTTCCTTGTCATTGTGTCAAGGACGTGCATGAATCATTAATGATAGATACTTTTTTATGTTCCTATTTTCTCAAATGAGTTACATTAGCATCTTATGATCGTATTTTCTCACATTAAAGATACGTATTCTCTCATATGGATTTACTTGAAATCTCTTTCCTTCTTGGTAATCATGTAAAACTTTCATATTGCTGGTGAATTGCTCACTTCTATTTGGTGCTTTTGTAATTTTGTTTGTACATTCCAGATGCTACTGTGAGACAGGCTAGTTGGAGTGCATCAAAAGTTAGAGACAAACTGCGTCGGGATATTGAGTCACATGCTTCATCATACGTGACACAAAGTTATCAGAAATAACAACATAATTAAAATTTCCAATAAAGAAGCTTGTATTTCTGGTTTTGAATAAGGAAGCTTCTTAAACATGAGACTAAAGCTGTCGTATCAAAACTTTCAGCTTGTATTTCTGGTTTTGAATTGGATGAAGAAACAGTTGAAAGAATGCAACACAGCTTAAGGGACTATGTGAAACAAATAGTGGAAAATAAAGCAAAAGAAGAGTCAGGGAAGATTCTGATTCGTATGAAGGATAGGTAACAATATTCTAAATATAAATCTTGTCAATTCTTTAATCTATGTACCAATCATGTGTCTGTGTTGCAATTTGCAAGATTTATTTTATAAACTGATTGATTTTTGGAGTTTGGAAATTGGATAGTTGTAAGGATTGAAACTAGTCATGATGCTTTGCTATTGGTGCACGAAATTGTGATGTCCAGGCTCGAACAATCCCTGGTAACGTGAGCAACATGGTACGCGCAATCGTGATTACACTTTAATTATGTAAAATTCATGGCTCTTTCTTTCCCTGGCAATGGCGCCAAGAACATGGTGCCAATACCATGGTTCACAACTTCGATACAACTAACCAGCAAGTGCACTGGGTCGTCCAAGTAATACCTTACGTGAGTAAGGGTCGAATCCCACGGAGATTGTTGGTATGAAGCAAGCTATGGTCACCTTGCAAATCTTAGTCAGGCAGATATAAAATGGTGATTGGGTTTTCAAAAATAGATAATAAAATAAGGATAGAAATACTTATGTAAATCATTGGTGAGAGTTTCAGATAAGCGTATGGAGATGCTTTCGTTCCTCTGAACCTCTGCTTTCCTGCTATCTTCATCCAATCAGTCTCAAAAACTAATGAAAACATCCCTAAAAGTAACTAAATCCTACTAAAAATATACTAAAAACAATGCCAAAAAGCGTATAAATTATCCGCTCATCAGCTATGTATTTGTGAAGTTCTTGAATGATATAGGAGTGCCAGAATTTTTTTGTTCAGGACAAGAAATTAGGATAAATTATTAAAAATAATTGTTAATCACTGTCAATCCCCGGGAATGACGCCAAAAACTTGGTGCAGAATTTATAACCCACAAACTAATCGGCAAGTGCACCGGGTCGTACCAAGTAGTACTTCAAGTGAATGAGAGTCGATCCCATGAGAATTGATGGACTAGGCAACAATGGTTAAATTATTTACTTAGTTAGACAAACAGAAAATGGTGTTTAAAGGTTCAAAAGCATTAACAATAATTCAGAATATCAGAAAGCAAGCAGTAAACAGGTTGTGAATAATATATGGAGAAATAGTTAAGGCTTCAGAGTTATCTATTTTCCAAATTGACTTTTCTTACTAACTATTTTAATCATGCAAGATTTAATTCGTGGCAAACTGTATGTGACTAAACCCTAATTTCTTAGACCTTTTTAGTCTCCTCTAAAATTCATCAACCGCCAATTCCTTGGTCACTTAATTCCAATTAGAGGGTGAAGCTCAGTTCTAGTTTATATGCCACAGAAATCCTAATTACCCAAATATAAGAGGATTATATGTCATGTATCCCGTTAAGTCCAGATAATTAGAAATTTAGGAGAATATATTTTCAAGCTATTGTTCAAGTAAAGAGCTTTTGCAAGTTATACAAGAACTTAATTAGAACCAAGGCTATACTTCCGTTCTACCCAGATTCATAAAATAAAGAACGAAAACAATTCTTGAATTATAAATTAGTACATAAATTAAAATAGAAAAGTAATAGTATCAATCCATACAATAGACAGAGCTCCTAACCTTAACAGTGGAGGCTTAGCTCCTCATGGTTCAAAGAGAAAATTAGGATTCTGAAAAAATGTAAATTGCGGAATGAGGTCAAAGAGAAAAGAAGAGCCCAAAGAGCTGATTCTTTTCCTTTTTATATCTAATCCTAATTAATGTAAATTATATTTCCTAAAACTAAATAATATCTTTTCCTATTTTAAAATAAAAATTAAAGTTTAATAAAGAATCAATCAAACAATCCATGAGAGCCTTGTAAGTGTAGGGACCACTTGGCTTCACTAAATTCCACGCCTAACTTGGCAAAGAGCTGCGCCTTACTTGAGGGATGCAATGAGGAAAGGCGTGTTGAGCTCATGTGCTGCGCCTTACTTGAAGATTTGTTGCGCCTTACTTGAGGGGTCAAGGCAATTGTTGCGTGTTGTTGTTAATGTCATGCGCCTAACTTGAGAAATCTCAAGTTAGGCGCAGCCTTGGCCGAACTCCTGGGACGCCTCTCTTTCATCATGGCGCCTAACTTGAGAAAGTTAGGCGCAGCCTTGGCAGCTTTGGTCAAAGGAGTATAGTTCATCTTGGCGCCTAACTTGAGAATTCTCAAGTTAGGCGCCACCCTTGCTGACTTGGTGGAAAAGAAGTATGAACTATTATACATCGTTGGAAAGCTCTGAAAGTTAGCTTTTCAATGCCACTAGAATCACGTCCATTGAACCTTTGTAGCTCGAGTTATTCAGATTTGAGGGCAAAGAGGTCATGGTTGACAGCATCATTCACCTTCTTCTCTTTTTCTGTGGAAACTTCATCAAATCCAGCCGAATGCTACCTAAAATAAATAGAGTTGCACACGACTCAAAGTAGCATCCATAGTGGCTAAAAGATAATTTATTCTTGAATAAACTCACAAATTGAATGCAAATTCTCTGGAAAAAGATAGGAAAGATGCTCACGCATCAGCAAACAAGTCAATGAAAAAGGCATATGGTCTAGTGGAAGATGTCCTAGTAAATGTTGAAAACCTTTACATTCCTGCCGACTTTATAATCTTGGACACTGGGGAAGAAGAGGATCCACCATCCTTGGAAGATCCTTCCTAGCCAGTGCCAATGCCATCATTGATGTAGCAAAGGGAGAGCTGATTTTACAGTTATGGAAAGACCACATCTTGTTCAAGATGCCTAACCCTAACTCTCCCTCTGACAAAAAAGAGATAGTTGTGCAACACCTAGTGTTCCAACCCTCTCTCTTAGTGTAGAGTTATACAAAACCCTAGACACCAATTCTAAGTTTAGTGTTGTGCGACCATCATCAAGCATTGAGAATAAAGGTACTATGAAGAAGGTACCTAAAGGCTGGAGGGACAAGAAAATCCCCATTGAAGGCCTCTCACCTGGCATGAGAGTTGTCTTCACTGACAACCCAATCATTGCACACATAGTGAATTGGATCCTATCTCTAGAGCATGTGGAACTCATCCAGAAGAGCACAGGCAAGAAGTTCACTGTAAGGGGCGAAATTCTGAACCCTTATCCATCTCCGTAAGGAGCTAACCGTCAAGCTAGTGACGTTAAAGAAGCGCTTGTTGGGAGGCAACCCAACCATAATTAGTTAGTTTTGTTTTTCCTTAAGTTTATAGTTATTTCTTTAAGTTTGTGATCATGTGCAGTAGCTAGAACCAGAGACATCCAGAGATGGAAACAGAGCACCCTAGAGTGAGTCCCTTGCTGGCGTTGAACGGCAGACAAGGAGGAAAAAAGGGCGTTCAACGCCTCGAATAGGTAAGAAAGTTGGCGTTGAACGCCAATAGAAGAGTCCCAACTGGGTGTTCAACGCCCAAGAAGAGCAACATTGCTGGCGTTGAATGCCAGCCAGGGAGCAGAGGTTGTGCGTTCAATGCCCTATATGGAGCATACAGCTGGCGTTGAACGCCAGCTAAAGAGCAAGAGCTGGCGTTCAACACCCACAAGGGGGCAGTAAATTCGAATTTCCTAACTTCTCAGAACCAGTGGGTCCCACATAATCAACCACCTCGGGGAACGATCTTTGGCTAGAAAGGTAATCCGAGCTAGTTACTTCTGGCCGACTTTGCAAAAGGTTGCGACTAACTTTATTAGAAAGTGTCCACCCTGCCAGATGCATGCAAACTTTCACATCGGTAGAACATCTCCAAGCTAATGGACAAGCTGAAGCAGCCAATAAAGTCATATTAGCTGGGTTAAAGAAAAGGCTGCAAAATGCAAAAGGAGCTTGGGCAGAAGAACTCTCGCAAGTCCTATGGGCCTATCAAACAACACCTCATTCTAAGACTGGAGAAACACCCTTCTGACTTACATATGGAATAGAAGCCATGATCCCAGTAGAGGTAAATGAGCAAAGTCCAAGGGTGAAATTTTATGATGAGGTCGGAAGAAATGTTCAAGCCCATAAAGATGAACTTGAACTCCTCACAGAAGTCTGAGAACAAGCCCATATAAAAGAAGCAGTGCTAAAGCAAAGGATGTCAGCCAGATACAATAGAAAGGTTGTACAAAAAAGTTTTGCCACAAGCGACTTGGTCCAGATAAGGAATGACATCGGAGTAAACAAGTCGGGCGAAGAAAAGCTCACTGCTAACTAGAAAGGACCTTATAAGATCCCCAAAGTCTTGAGGAAAGGCTATTACAAAGTGTCTGACATAAACAGAGCTGAGCTCCCAAGGTCGTGGCACGCGTGCAACTTAAAAAGATACTATAGCTAGAAGCGCACCTCGCTCCCTGATGTACTCTTTTTCCCGACCTCAAGGTTTTTTTTTCCGAGAAGGATTTTCCTGAAGGGGGTTTTAACGAGGCATCAAAGCGAGGAGTAAGGGCAAGAAAATTATTCCCTTAGTAGCAAAGCATCTTTTTAAATTACACTTCATCAATTAGAATATCTCTTTATTTCCATTTCTCTTTTCTACGATACACATTGACTTAAGCTCAAAAAATTGTGAAAATCTATTGCCCAACGATTCGATAACAAAGTAAGTTGAGCGTTCGCACTAAGTAGTGGAAAATGAAAATCCTTAAAAAACCTAAGGCAAAGGTTATCTAGTAAAGGCTTTCACAAAAGCTTCACGAATAGCCCAACAGTAGCAGAATTATTCAACATGCAAGCAAAGCATAGTAAAAGCCTTAGAACAAAAACTCACAGATGTAGAAACCTTTTTCGAAAAAGGAAAACACGACTACTTTGTTAAAGTCCTACCAAAAAGGACTAGTATCCAAAACAGAAAAATATAAAAGTCATCAAGGTCTCCCATAAAGGACCAGAGTCAACAGAAGCATATAAACAAAACTACACAAAATAAAAAGTGTTCATAACAAAGACCCACAAGCCAGGCCATAACTGAAACATCAAACAGGACCAATAAAAGGATTCTGATCAGGAGCTGGAGAGGAGTCGGGACTGGCAGAAGAGGTCAGAGGGTTCTCCTCGGTTGGAGTAGCTTTTGGCTATGGAGGGAACTCAGCATCTTCTCCTCGGGAGCAGCGGCTTCTTGGGGAGGAGAGTCAACCAAACTTTGTCCCGCAGTCTTAAGCTTGGAGTCAGTAGGATGGCGGGTGGAGAGACAATCTTCCCGTCGACCACAATCTTGTCGGGATGAAGAGGAGACAAGTCCAAGTCGGGATCAATGACCCAAACTTGGTTCTTTAAAACTTCAATTACCTCATCTGTACCCTTAACAACTGACTCCTCCAACTCAACATATTCTTCCCGGAGCCGCTCCACCTGCTTCTTCAACTTCAAGTTCTTCCTAAAAACTAACATAATTCTTCTCAGCCTTCTTCAGTAGCCCCTCAGACAGAGTACAGGAAGCCGCAGATTGCCTCTCCCGATCACAAGTTTTAAAAAGCTTGGATTCCAGACTTACTTTCTCCTCCTTCAACCTTTTCTCGATCTCCCGAAGAGTGGCCACCTCGGCCTGAAGGGCCTCCAAAGAATGCTGAGTAGCATTCAGGGGAGTTCTCTCCAACTCCTTTAGTAAGGCAGAACATACTCCAGCAGTTTGGATCCCCCCTCAGATTAAGACCTGGAAGTGATTTTTGATAGAAGCGTCATCCATAGCAACAAAGCTATGAGGAAGAATGTCATTCTCATAAAACTTTATCCCATCAAATGCAGCATCATTGATATTGAGGCGCCAGATTCTGAGGTCTTCTTCTCTTTAGAACTTGGCTCCAAGAAGGGAGGAACTGGAGGAGTAAGAACTAAAGAACGAGGAGGAGGAGGAAGAGGGATTACTGGCTTACTCTGAGAAGAGGTCCCCGAGTCAGACTTAGTGGGAGAAGAGGTATCTGACTTGCTGCTCTCCTATAGCTGAGTAGCTAGGGCACGGGCATTCCTCTTGGCTTCCTGAACCTTTTGGTAAGCCTTGGAGCCACTTTTCATTTTCTCTACAAAAAGAAAGATAAACATCAACAAACAAGTCGTAGAAGCAAACGAGTTATCTGGAAAATAATGTTAAAAACTACCTAGTTCAGTAAGAACAAAACTTGGAGTCTCGAGAAGGAACTTTTTAGTGTCAAGGTGGTGCACAAAACTAGCTCCGTACATTTTGCACAGATAGACCAGGCAAGTATACCGGATCGTCCAAGTAATACCTCAGGTGAGTGAGGGTCGATCCCACAGAGATTGTTGGTTTGAGCAAGCAGTGGTTATCTTGCAGATCTTAGTTAAGCGAATAGAAAAATATAATTTGTCATGGAAAACGTATAAAACAGAATAAAGAAATAAAACGTTACTAGATAGATGAGAATTCAATGGTGATAAAATGGTTGAGGCTTTGGAGATGCTTTGTCTTTTTTAATTAACTTTTCTTACTGTCTTCTTCAATAACCTTCTGATTCCTTCAATGGCAGCCGTAAGTGATTAACTCATGTCCTCTCATGAAGTTAACCTCCTCTACTGTAGCAATCTACCACGTTGAGATGACTCATTGATGCGTGAGCATCTTTCCTATCTTTTCCTAGTGAATTTGCATCTAAATTGTTGAGTTTAATAAAGAATTAATTATCTTTTAACCACTATGGATGCTACTTTGAGTTTTGTGCAATTTTATTTATTTTAGGTAGCATTCGGCTGGATTTGATGGAGTTTCTGCAGCACAAGAATCAAAGGAGATCGCAGCGAGGAGCGACGCGTACGCGTGATTGACGCGTGTGCGTGATTTGGAGCTTTCCATGGCGACGCGTGTGCGTGACTGACGCGTACGCGTGATTTGAAGATTTGCTCAGTGACGCATATGCGTGACTGACGCGTACGCGTGACACGTAAAGAAGACCATCGACGCGTACGCGTGACATGCGCCACGTGCAGAAAACAAAGAAAATACTAGGGGCGATTTCTGGGCCCCATTTTGGCACTCAAGTAAGGTGCAGCTCTTTGCAGAATTAGGCGTGGATCCAGTGAAGCAAGTGGTCCCACCCATCAATTGAAGACTTGCTGATTGCTATAATTAATTCTGATTTAAATTCAAATTTAAATTTTAAAATAGGAAAAGATATTATTTTAATTTTAGAAATTAGATTTTAAATTAATTAGGATTAGATATAAAAGACATGGGATTCTATTCAAATTAACATTCCGTATCCCATTCCATTCCATAACATTCCACTTTACAATTTTACCCGAATCCTTATTTTCTTTCTGAACTATGAGCAACTAAACCTCCACTGTTAAGGTTAGGAGCTCTGTCTATTTGTATGGATTGATTTTATTGCTTTTTCTATTTTAATTCATGTATGGATTTATAATTTAAGAATTGTTTTTGCTCTTTATCTTATGAATTTGGGTGGAACGGAAGTATGACCCTCTTTCTATTTGAGTTCTTATATAACTTGGAAAGCTCTTTACTTGAACAACAGCTTGAAAACACATTCTCCTAAATTTTGATTATCTGGACTTAATGGGATACGTGACATATAATCCTTTTATTTTTGAGTAATTAGAGTTTTGTGGCATATAAACTGAAATTTGATCATCACCCTCTAATTGGAATTAATTGACCAAGGAATTGGCAGTTGATGAATTTTAGGGGAGACTAGAAAGGTCTAAGGAATTAGGGTCTAGTCACTTATAGTTTGCCATAAATTAAATCCTACATGATTAAAATAGTTAGTAAGAAAAGTTAATCCGGAAAAATAGATAACTCTAAAGCCTTAACGGTTTCTCAATATTTTATTTTCAACTTAATTACTCGCATGCCTGCCTTCTGATATTTTAAAGTCACTTTTTAAACCTTTTGAACATCTCAAAACCATTTTATGCTTGCCTAACTAAGTAAATCATTTAACCATTGTTGCTTAGTCCATCAATCCTCGTGGGATCGACCCTCACTCACCTGAGGTATTACTTGGTACGACCCGGTGCACTTGCCGGTTAGTTTGTGGGTTATAAATTCCCCACCATCATATCCTCTCATCAAGCCACCTCTAGGTTTCTCACTATAGTAGAAGATGAAGCTCTAAGCAATCCACTCCCCTTCACGATCCTACTCAAGGTGCCACAGACAAGGCAGGTATTCCAGATCAGGAAACGCTGCTTCTCATACTCTAGCCTTAATGCCACAAAGATCTCACGCACCCATAGTCAACGGGATTTCATGTCATGTATCCAAAGTTGCTCAGATGCTCTATTGGAATCCGCAATGCAATCTCTAGCTTTAGTTCAACGCTATCTGGGTCAGGACTCGCACGAAACCCAAGTAGAACAAGGGTGATTGTCACATGTCACCCTCAATTCATAAGATAAAGAACAAGGTTGCATAAGAGAATAGAATCAGACATATTGAGATAGAACAGTAATATTATTATTCCATGAAACTCAGCAGAGCTCCTAACCTTAACCTTAGGAGGTTAGTGACTCATACTATACACAAAACACTATGAAAGGTTCGAATGGGCAAAGATCTCTAACAAGGGTGATCTTTGTTATATATATACTAATCTAATAACTAAGGATTACAAAAACATGATAGAATGGTCTTGTAGTGCAAAAATCCACTTCTAGGTCTCACTTTGTGAGTGTTTGGGCTGAGTTAAGAGTGTCTCCCACGAGCTTGCTCCCCTTTGGGTGTCCAGCGCCAGCTTTGGACTCCTGAATGGACGTTGGACGCCAGCTACTCCCCTTTGGGCGTTGGATGCCAGTAATGGGGCTGGTGGCTGGCGTTAAACGCCAGTTTTGGGCCTTCATTTTCGAAACAAAGTATAGAATATTATCTATTTCTGGAAAGCCCTAGATGTTAGCTTTCCATAGCCGTTGAAAGTGCACCATTTAGACTTCTGTAGCTCCAAAAAAGCTCCTTCGAGTGCATGGAGGTCAGATCCTGATAGCATCTGTAGTGCTTTCTCTGTCTCTGAATCAGACTTTTGCTCAAACTCCTCAATTTCAACCAGAAAATACCTGAAATCACCATAAAACTTACAAACTCAAAGCAAAATTTAAAAATGTGAATTTTACACTAAAGAATATCAAAATAAAATAAAATAATATCCAATATATCAAAAAATAATAATCTTGAAATGATAATTTTTTAAGTCCCTATACTTTTTTTTCTTTTAATTGGGTCCCTGCACTATTTTTTTTTTTCACTTAAGTCCTTCTTAGTAGTAATTGACTTAATTTTATAGGGACCTAACTAAAAAAAAAGAATTGGTATAGGGACCTAAATAAAAGGAAAAAAAAGTGTAAGGACCCAATTTAAAAAAAAAATTGGTGCAAGGACTCAATTAAAAGGAAAAAAAGTATAGGGACCTAATTGAAAATTTTGCGAAACTATAAGGACCAACAGAGTAATTAAACCAAAAATAAAATCTCAAACTAATTACCTAAAACAAACTAATTCCCTTAAAAAATAAATTATGATTAATAGACTAATTCCTTTAATTAAAGTATATGTATTTAACTAATATTGTTAAAATTAAAAAATAAATTATTAATTAATGATATAATAATTTGATCTTTAGTTTAAGAACAAATAATTATGTACAATTGTAGTACTATAATAATTTGATATAATAACTTGATCGTTAGTTTAAGAACAAGAAAATTTGTCTGTAATTACTGACAAAAAATTTGTCGAAAAATTCATCTATAATTACCGACAGAAAATCCGTCGAAAAGTTCGACATTTTAAGAAAATGGAGGGAAGAATTTACCGAAGAAAAATCTGTCGGTAACTGGTAAAAATTTGTCGATAATTTTTCAACGGAAAAAAAATCCGTCGGTAAATAATTTTCGACAAGGCTTTTATAGAGGAACAAAATCCGTCGGTAATTTCGTCGGTAACCAAAAATTTATCTATAATATAGATCAAATTTATCTGTAAATCTATTTGTATTAAGCAATTTTCTAATTGTAAATATAATTTGTATTATTTATATATAATATAATTAATATAAATTAAAATATTATCTTTTTTCTAATAATATAATTATATATATTCCTGTT
>NC_029791.2:14114995-14124101 GCF_000816755.2 Arachis ipaensis | reverse complement strand
CTGTATTTAAAAACATTTTTTTCTTATACATGTTTATTATTATTGACAAAGAAATACTATTATTATTTTAAATGATTTAATTTTTAATTATTGGTAGATTAAAAGTGTATAAAAATTATATGACATATTATTATATTAGTAGTATTTTTCAGTAAATTATTTGGATATATTACTGATAAAATAAACTAATAAAAATATAAAATTAAAAATTAATAAATTAAGTATTATATATCTAAATTAAATAAACTTAACTAATAAAATGAGATCAACTTTCAAATTCTTTTTGAAGCTAAAATCAAGTTCTAATATTATAATTAAATTATTTTAATAATATCT
Organism: Arachis ipaensis; assembly: GCF_000816755.2. Classification (NCBI taxonomy): domain Eukaryota; kingdom Viridiplantae; phylum Streptophyta; class Magnoliopsida; order Fabales; family Fabaceae; genus Arachis; species Arachis ipaensis. The sequence goes on along the minus strand of NC_029791.2, from coordinate 14,123,765 downwards.
ATAACATTCAATTTTAGACTTTAGATTCATATACATTAAAATTATTTTTATAATAATAACTAGCAAAAATAGTTTGATCAGATTGAATATGTAATTTATGCAAATTCAGACTTTTCTCTTTTTAAATAAGTTCAATCATTTGTTAGCCATATAATACAACAAGACAAGAATAATCACATTTAGCTCAATAATAAATTCAGCTTTCCTATGAAAGATAACTTCAACATTTTATTATGTTGGTTATAATATATAAGAAGATCTAACTAGGGGCGTGCATGAGTCGGGTGAAACCGGGTTTGATGTGACACAGACCCGACCTGAAATATATACCGGGTCTATTTATCATATCCGAACCCGGCCCTAAACCCGATGAAATCTATACACTTTCGGGCCACAATTATACCGGATAAAAATCGGGTCGTTAACATTACATTACCTTAATACCTTCTTGTAAGTTAGCATGTGAAAATATCAAAATTTTCAAGACTCCAACAATTATTTGATATGGTAAAATTCACTTAGAAAAATATAATAAAAATCAACTCTTCTCTAAAATTAAAGCATAACCACAATCAATACTATATTGTCTAATAACACCCAAGTCACCAAATATTTAAATCAATACAAATAACACAGTATTATGCATTAGTCTAAAGTCTTATGCATTTTAAATATAAAACATTAACTTATAGTCTTATAATGACTAATAACACAAAATATTAAAGTTTACAATACTTAAATTCCACATAAGAATAGCCATCATTCATCACTAATAACACAAAATATTAATTGTGTATGATGACCGGACCACCGGGCCGAGTTCGGGTGACCCGAGTTATGGCCCAGACCCGACCCGAAATAATAACCGGGTCTAGTTTTTAGACCCTTACCCGACCCTAGATTCGGTGAAATCACACCAAATTAGTTCGGAATCGAGCCGAGTCTTCGGATCGGACCGGACCATATACACCCTCTAAATCTAACCATCTTTTAGCAAAATGAAGTTCATTGCTTCTACTGTATTGAAGTCTTACATCCATATATAATTAACACCCCAATCAACAAAACAACTTGAGATCGAACATGATGGGGTGATGCATTATAAATCATTACAGTAAAAGACAATTTTGTTGCAAGGACAAAAAGAAAACAAATTAAGTAAAAACACTCGTTATATAATTAAAAGAACAAAAGTAAGATTGGATTTATAAAAAATGGATAAAATTTTAATTTATACTTTAAAAAAATTAATTTCAATAAAAAAAATTAAAGAATATATTATTATTGTATGAAAATAACAAAAGAAAATTCAAAAACAAAACAAAAAATTTTGACTCTAATTAACCTATAAATTTAATTTTACAAAATTATCCCCAATTAAACGAGAGGCCAGTTTGTAAGCAGAGTTATGAAGACAAAATAATTGAAGCGAAGGAATTTGGAAATAATAAAGAATTAAGAAAGGTAAGAAGGCAGAGGAAGTTGGTTAGTTTGTTAAGCTTGGCGGGAGAGTTAGTTGGAGATATTTTATGATTGGTTATTGATGAGAATGAAGTAGTACTAGTATATAAGGTGGTAGTGGAGTCAGAGTGTGTGTATTTTGCGCTCTCTTGAAATAATTCTAATTTCTCTCTCTCTCTCTTCTCCAATTCATTCTCATTCCATTTCTTCGATCTTTCTCTGTTTCTTCAATCATGGAGGCCAAGTATGTGGCGTTTGCAGCTTTGATTCTCATTTATCTCGGCTGGTACGGCTATCAAAAATTAAAGAGTTGGGCACGGCAACGGGAAGATGACCGGCGATGGGGCGGTGGCGGTGGCGGCAACCGCAACCGAGCAGGTGATCATCCATGTGATATGAATTTGGGTGAAACGAGAGTATGATCTTTATTCTACATGAGTTCTTGTGATTTTTGAAAGAGTTATTTCGCTTGAACAACAGGTTGAAAATAAATTTCTCCTAAATTGCTAATTACATGAATTAATTGGGATATGTGACGTATATGTAATCCTGTTAGCTTTGGATAATTAGGGTTTTTGTGGCCATAAACTAGTTTTTGAACTTAACCCTCTAATAGGAATTAAGTGACCACGAGAGTAGCGGTTAAGGAAGGTTAGAGGAGGCTAAATCATTAAGAGATTAGGGTTTAGACATTTACAGTTTGCCATGGAATGAATCATGCATTGTTAAAATAGTTGGTAAGAACTTTTAATTTGGAAAAATAAACATCTCCGAAACCTTAACTGTTTTCTCTTATTATTTTTACACCAAACATTTTATTTGCTTTCTTTACTCTCTTGTCTATTGTTTTATATGAATTTCAACCATCAAAACCCCTTTTTGTTCGCCTAACTAAGCCAGTTGGATAACCATTGTTGCTTAGTCCGACAATCCTCGTAGGATCGACCCTCACTCATCTAAAGTATTACTTAGATGACCCGATGCACTTGTCGATTAAGCTGTGCGAGTTTCTAATTCGCGCACCATTTATCCACTGAAAATTATTTTGAAGATAAAGCAATTCTTGCACCAACTCTAGACTGTGTCACTGATGTCAACAACAAGATGATTGCAGGGTTACCTGAAGAAGAAAAAGTATACTTAAGTTCTAACTCTATTTGTGCGGAGGATGAAAAATATAAAATTCGAGTTAGATTCCTTCTCACTAAATATTCTAAATGGAAAAAATTATTCAGATCTACCACCACACAAATTGATTATAAAAGAAGGCGCCCCTGTCATGTTACTGCAAAATATAGACCAAACTAATGGTTTGTGCAATGGAACGTGAATGCAAAACCATGTGATAAAATGCAAGACTTTAACCGATAACAAAGCTAGAAGTATTATTCTTATCCCAAGACTAAATCTAATTCCAAATAACGAAATATTACCGGTCAGATTTAAAAGAAGACAATTTTCAATTATTATATCATTTGCAATGACAATAAATAAATTTCAAGGGCAAATTCTATCAAAAGTTGAAATATACCTTTTAAGGTAAGTTTTCACCCATGGTCAATTATATGTTGCATTATTAAGAGTAAAGAGTAAAGATGGTTTACGAGTGCTATTGCAAGATCACAAACACTTGGAAGAAAACTATACGATGAATGTGGTATATAGAGAGATTTTTGAGAGCTTATAATGAAAAAGGTAATTTTTTAATTTCTTAGTCAAATTTATTAAAATTTATTAATAAAAATCTATATTATTTTATTCTCTTGATAAACTATTCTAAAATTATATTAACCATAGAATTTTATATACTAATATTGAGATATAGATATTTCAAATACATATTTTGCACACATTAAAGGGGATGTTGAGTTATTTTTTAGTGAATTTAAAATTTTTACTTTTTATTAGAGATATTTGTACATTAGAAATTCTTAAATTTATTGTTGTTTATCTTAAACTCTCTTTAATTTGTTCTTATTTCACAGTAAAATAACATACAAATATTTGTTGGTGAGTTAAATGTTACTCAAATATTTAATTTAACATTGAATATATATGTCTAGCTTATTGAACAAAGTAAATTAACAAAAAGATTAATATAACTACATTCGAGTTGATATACTTAATACCAAATTAAAAAATAAAAAAACGAACAACGTACATCATGTTACGTATTTATTAATTAAATTATTATAATTTAAATTAATTTTAATAAAATAATTTAAAATTATAATTTCAATGTTATCACGTACATGGACGGGTTATTACAATTGTTAGCATAATAATTAAGCAAAAGCCATCCCATCAGACTTCAATCCCTTACTTATTTTACAACTAACACAGACAGATTTATTTTTGAATAGGCACATTTATTTTACATCACGTAAGTGGGCCATGACTAGATTCGTGTTGGTGCCAAGTATCATCGTTGCTCTTATTATATTCATGGCACAATTTTGTAAGCTTTGGTCCTTTCTATCCAATTTATAAATGATTTATTGGAGTCTCTAAATCCCAAGAAGCCATGCTCTTTGGCTTTGTTCATGTTATCCAAAACAGCCTCCATTCCTAATATAATATCCGCAAACCACCAATCACCAACATCTTCCAGCTTAGTAGCTTGCAACTTATTCTTCTTGTTTATATAAATATTATAATAATATAAAAATATACATGTATACAAATTATAAAAATAATATCATGATAATTTTAGTTCAATTAGAGGAGCGAGAATGATGTATCTCTGCCTACTCTACTTAGTCATCTTAATTTTTAAACAAAGAAAAAAATATTATGTTTTTATTATATTAAATACACACTCTCAGTATTGACTTTAAAGTACAAAATAACACATTTTCTTTTACTAATAGTATATCACTTTCTTAAACTTATTATTAACAATTCATTATTTTCAAATTATTTATTTAAATTTTAAAAATCAGACAAGATAGTCGACCGATTCAATTGAAAATCGACGATGACCAATCCAATTTCAACCAAAAAAATAAAATATTATAAAAAATTAGTCAAAGAGTCAATTAACACCTTTCATTCTAGAGATGTTATTATAAAAAGTGTCTTTAACTAAAATTATGTCGTTTAAACGTATAATTATTAAAAATAGCATAATTTATGTATTATTCATATTACTTTTGTAATTATTTTTTATAGTTGATTAAAATATATTTATATTATTTGAAAAGTTTATATAAATATATGTATTATTTAACTCAATTTTAATTATATTTATATTTTAATATATATTATCTACCTACTTAATATACTAAAACTAAGTTTTTCCCCGGCTATTAAAGGTGACGTGTCGATCTCTCATGCCTCCGTTTTTCTCCAAAACGAATAAATTTTTTTCTATTCTAAATTATTTTATTGTAATTATATTATAATTAATACAAATAAATAATATATAATTATACTAATTTAGCAACATATCTTCATTATAATTATATCAAATCAATATTTAATGCACTATTAAACTACTTATCAATTATCAATTAAAAATACTTTTAATAATTTTAATGATAATAATAATATCAATAATAGTAATAATAATAATAATAATAAATCTTTGTTACCCGATTCACGTATATCAAATAATTTTTTTAAATTATTTTATAAAAAAGGTGTTTGCTACGGTACGATAATAAATTTATACGTATCAATACGTTTAAAATATGGACAAATAACAATAAGACATGTGGAATTTATTTTCCACGTCAGCATTTAATTTTTTTTTTTAAATATATAATATATCATCATTTTTACTAAAATAACCTTTTAATTAAATAAAAATAAAAAATATTTATTTATTTAATTTTATAAAAAAACTTAAACATCCTTCCTTTATTTGATTAGACAAAAATACCTTTTGAATACCCCTATCTTAACAGTTTCTCCCCAAATCAAAAAAGGAAATTGAAACAGAAACCCTAGCTTCTCCACCACCGCCGCAAGGACTGTCGCCGTCCGTCGCTCTCAGGCACTACCATCGTCGTCTGGTCATCCGTGCTTCCTCCTTCTTCAAGAATCGCAGCTTCTTCTTCCTCGACCTCGGCGCGTCAGTTCCTGGTATTCATCTGCTCCATCGCGCTCCTGCCGCCGTCCGTCGGGCGCTCAGTCACCATCGTCTTCGTCTGGTCGTCGCAGATTCTTCCAACCCACCACCGTCTTCTGAGTTGTGTTCGTCGCCTGGCCTCTGTCTCCGTCATGATTCTGCCCCCCTCTTCTCAGACTGCTCAGAAGAAAAACCCATCTCCATTCCAGTTTCCTTCCTTCGAGTTCAGAGAGCAGAAGCTCAACCAAGAAAAAAACCTTAGACTTCGACGGTCAGTTCACTGCTAACTTCTTCTGCGTTTTTTATTTATGCCATTTTCAATGATTATTTGATTACTGAATATTTGAATGTTTTGTGTTTTAATTTTTATTGAATGATTATTTGATTACTAATGAGCTCTAGTTCTACTGTGTTGCTATTTTTGTGTGTTGTGATATTTTTTTGAATGAGCTTCTGCTGTGGTGCTGTTTTGTGTGTTGCTGTGTTGCTTTTTTACGTGTTCTTTATTTTTTATTGACATGCATCTGAGTGATATCACCACTGTAACTTAAGTACTAAGTATTGTAGTACTTGATTTTAGTTATGATTTTTAAATTTCTTGATTCTTGGTTGGCATATTTTCTGCAGTTCTCTAATATTCTCTTGGTTGCTATTCTTGATTCTTGATTATTGTTATAATTTTTTAATGCTTCTATTTTTTCCTGTTCTGTACTTGACTTGATTCTGTTCTTTGATTTTTTATTCTTGATTCTTGATTTTTCACTGCATCTATTATGATTCACCATAGCACGCTATTTGATGTTATTTCATATACGAGTGTTTCATTTATATCATAATTAGTAATACAACTAAATCTTTGAAGTTTGGCTAATTATAATTCATAGAGCATGTTACAAATCATTTTTATAAAACTCATAAGAAAATTGAAAAGCTGCATGCCTATTGAAAGTTGAAACCAAATTAATAGTACTGTTTTAACTCTTTCCTAGTAGTCAATAGCAGAAATAGGCATTTGGTTTAAATATGCATGTAATGTTACAAAGAATTTGATCCTTGTTACTTATCTAGCTTAAATTTGTATTGTTTTTACCTTCTTGACTAAACAGATTTTTGTCTCTCTTAATGACTTTTTGTTTATCACTGTAAAATTGATGAGCAAACCAGAGAGGGATTATCATGGTATCTGGTGGAATAAATGAAATCCTAAGAGCTGTTGAACTTATTCTGTCTAAGTTGCTCAGTGAGGTAATTTATGATGTCAATTTGATTGGTAATGAAGAAAATGAAAACATGTATTACAATTTCCTGTTTTCCTGAAAGTTATTTACCTTGTGTCATTAGCTTCAAAGTGAGGATGAAAATGATGCTGAGCCAAAAACAAAAGTGAGACTCATCGTTCCAAATGGTTCTTGTGGTGGTATAATTGGCAAGGGAGGTGCTACCATTAGGTACTATTGCTTTTCCTCATTAAGTTATCTATTTACAATTTTTTGAAATATGTACAGATAAAAGTAGTTGTTGATACTATCATACTACTATGTCTTAATTTATGATTCTGGGTGTATTGTGATTTCATGTGGTTCTTTGGTGTTTCAACTTTTATTTCCCCTTGCTTCCCCTAAATTATGTCAGAAAAGAGAGAGTTCTTAATTGTAGGACCCTTTCTCTTTGTTTTTAAATTACACATGATTGGTGATGAAAGCTTAGAGCATAAATTCTTGCCTTTGGTCAGGTCATTCATTGAAGAAGCTCAGGCTGGAATTAAGATATCTCCTCAGGATAATAATTATTACGGACTGAATGATAGGCTAGTGACACTGACAGGAACTCTTGATGATAACAAATGCTTCAATACGTGATGTACAGTTAGATTCTGCTCATGTTCAGTTTTATAATTCTAGTGATGCTCAGACTTTACTTGAAAAGGAAGAAGAAAATACTAATTCTAATATCCTTCCTACAAGTGTTGATAGAACTGAAGTATCGCCATCACAAGGTGAGTATGAAGATCTTGAAAGGGTGCTATCTCGAGATCTTTCAGGCCTAGATTTGTCTGACCAAAACAATGAAGTTACTGATGAAAATGGTTTTACTTTTAACCCAAGCCAATTGACTGGGAAAAACTATGCCCCTTGCTCGACTTATGTTCATGGTTTTTGATTGTATTGGCTGATATTGATCTATACAAAGTTATTCTTTTTCTTTCACTTTTCAGTTCTTGACTAGATAATTAATAAAAAAAATGACATTCTGCAAAGATGTTGAATGATTGCAATTTAAAATAGTGTTAATTGAACTGCAATTATCATATAACCATTTAAGTATCTAAATCATTGCTGATAAATTAACAGAGAATACCATAACAAATTTTGGTCAGGACAATCATTCATTGTGGGGTGGCTATAAAAGCCTAAACATAAAAGCAACTCTAGGAAGGCAAGAAATGATTATCAATGGTTAAAGAAATTGAATCATGCATGACCTGATTTGAAATAATTAACACTACTTTATGAAGGATATGACCTCAAAAGTTCCACTTCATGTCAAGGAAAGGCAAATAACAGAGAAAAAAGAATTTAACTTTCTTGGCCAAAGATATACCAAAGCAGTGTAACATTTATTTCTGGTACAAATAAAAGAAGGAAAAGCAAAGCCATTAAACCAAACCATTCTGCCACTTGGAAAGCAATTTGGAAGTAGCAGATTGGGAGTTCTGTGTTTTGATTTGCCGCAAAAGAAGACAAAAATTATGATTTGATTGTGTTTTGAGTATGCTTTTAGGTATTAGAGCATGATTAGTGAAGGCCAAGAAAATTAAGTAGCTTTTTGATTATTTTACAAGAAATTTTGTACACTATAATCTAAAATATGATATCAGAGCTTCTCTAGTTCTAAACTTTATGCCTACCTATCTAGAAAGAACTCAACACTACATAATGTCATAAGAATCAAGAAAACAATTTTTACATGAATATGAACATGAATATTTTGTATAATCTTTAATATATGCTATTTGATTTACAATGTTATATAGATATTTATGAATATTCACTTGGGATTAATTAGTTAATTAATTTAAAAAGAATTACTCTAAAAGATTGTTAAGGAGATTTAATTATTAAAATATTGATTCTTAACTATTTTTTTTATTTAGTTTTTATAATTTTTATCTTAAAAATTTTTATTTTTTCTAAAATTTTGGTAATTTTTATTATTTATTTATTACTTTATTATCAT
>NC_029791.2:14096897-14114876 GCF_000816755.2 Arachis ipaensis | reverse complement strand
TCGATAATAAAGAATAAACAAACAAAATTTTATTCTATATATAAAAACACTCCTCAGTATATCATTAGCAAATTATATTCACATTATAATTCTAATTGTGTTACATATATGTTTGAGTGTTTGATATGGGTAAGCGAGAATCATCCGGATCACCTCAACGTATAGTTTACAATAGAGATACAAGAGATGTTAGCATTAATGCTATTGATAACCAACTCTTATATTATTCGTACTTGAACCATATATCTCGCATGCCCCAATTTTTGTATTCTATCTACCCCGATTTTTATACTGCTGCAGTATATTCTAACCAATATCCGACAACCATGCATCCATCACTATACAACATATTCCCACCATCATTTATTGTAGGTCCAACTGTCACAAATTTTCAACCTCCTACTTTCTTATATCCTTTTCAATCTACTAATCCAAGAGATTCAGATGAAATTCTTAAACTGCTAAAGTCTCCACAACATCATTAGTCTGACTCTGGTACATAAAAAGGCATCAAAACAGACAAGTGTACGCGATAAGAAGATATCTACGGCCAAGAGAAGAATTGTCTGGAATTCACATTTGTCTGAAAATAAGGTTGATGTGAAGGCTGCCTCCATTAAAGGCAATTTTTCAAAAAATAAAAAAACTCCACCAGGGACCTCACACAAATATCTAACTGAGGAGCAAAAGGCACTCTTAAAAAAGAGTACACCAAGTGGATATTCTATTAGCATGCCTACCCTAAACCAGAAAAAAATCGAACATAATAAACGGAGAATTGAATGGCCATCAGTAAGTTCTCATATCACAGTCATTCGCATGAATCCTCTACGGTTACATAACTTATTGATCTCATCAATTTTTTTTTGCAGTGGATCCCGATTTTATTTAAGCCTCCTGCATACATGGATTTGGATGACTTAGATATTAAAATGGCAACCTATGTGTTTGCACCAAATAAACGAAGGTTAAATATCTCATTATCTATCTACTAAAAATTTTAAAAATAGTTCAATATTAATGGAATTCGTATTTGTAGTGATGAGGTATTGGCGACAATAAACAAATTTAGCAGAACTCGTGACAATTTCAAGTCATTAATTCCCAAGGAGCGGGTACATGGGGATGTAAGTGCATAATTAAGCTGCTATCTCTAGCATACTTTAATTCCTAATATATTTATTATTTACCACATAGGTGTTAGATTTGGTGGTTACTATGCTAACTATGCAGGAGAAAGAAATAGGATGTCAAACAAACTGGTATTTGCCAGTTGTGTTTTCGGTACGCAATGTCTTTTTCAGGCTTGTTACCGTTTTTATTTATTTTATCTTATTACTTAATTGGTGTCACTGACTTAGCCCCTAACTATTAAATTCAGCAATTCATACTGCAATGTGATACCAAAATTGAAGTTCTGTTTAAATATTGCCAAAAAGAATTTATGGAAAAAGTTGATGAAGGTCTAAAAAAGGTATATGATTTATTGTATTTTTAATTTTGTTTTATTATTTAATGGCATTTATCTTTATGAACTGATCTATACTTTTTTTTAAAAAAAATTGTATCTAGTAATATTCTAATACGTGAAAGTTGGTACTAGATTTTTTTACCTGTCAACGAGAACAACACACATTGGTATCTGGCTGTTTTTGATTTGTGCAATCATCAAACAATTCTGCTAGACTCCCTACCGATTGCTACAAATAAAGAGCAAAAGAGATCAAGTATAGTAAAGCTGGTAAATTAACTTTTTCCCATTTTCACTTTTATGACATTTTTTTTAGGTTTCAAATATCGTCCTTTATTTAATTTTTTTCCTATATAAATAGGCAAAATATATGGAAGATATGCTCCAGTATGACTCGTTCTATAAATACAACATTCCGTTCAGGCTAAGGATACTTGATTTTGCATTTGTGGATATGCTAGAAACAGGAGAACAAGCTCCTGGCTCGTAAGGAATATCTGTATTTGTGTTTTCCTCTTTCAAATTTTTATCTGCATAAGCTAACCGCGTCTTATTTAACATAGTAATGATTGTGGGGTATGGGTGGCAACTTGGATGACAAACTACAGGAAGACGTATAGTTATACAATAAATGTAATTTTTTTTTGCTAAAAAAAATAGTACTTCAATTGCTAATGTGTATGGTTTTATTGGTAACCTAAAATATTTATATTTTTCAGGTTAATCATGGTACAAGGATGCGACTTGCGTTGGATTTGATTCTAAGGCCCCACAACTTGATGCTGCATAATGTCATTGAATCTGCTACCAGGAATTACAATAAGTATAAACAAAATGAGTCAAACAAAAATTAAATAATCGTAATTGTCATGTAGTCATGTTTAGATTATATTAACTACTAAGACTTGTTAGTTTCATCTCTTTTACTTAAAAAATTATTATGCACTATATTTTTTATGGACTTTTGTTGAAAATTATTGTTTCTGTCTTTCGTTCGATTATAGTTGAATTTAGGTGAAGCTTAATTTTCACTCTAGCATTTTGATTCCTTGAACCACTTCTGTGTTGTAAGCTTAATTGAAAATTTGATACTAAAATATATTAAGCATTTTAAAATAAAAACAACATGAGAGAATGGTTATAATCTATCTTCTGAAAATCGGTTCGGACCGGCCAGTTGAACCGATTGAACCATGAACCGCTACAAAAAATAACTCAGACAAATGTTAAAACCCCTAATCTCAAAAACCGCAATTGAACCGTCGAACCGGCCAAGAACTGGTCGGTCGAACCGAACCGTCACCTGGCCAGATTTTTGGAATAAGGGAAAAATGCCAAGTTCTGAAAACGGTTCGAACCGACTGGTCAAACCAGTCAAATCGTGAACCGGAAGAAAAAGCTGTTCGGACCAAGATTCTGAAGACCGGTTCGAACCGGTCGGTCGAACCGTGTACTGGTATAAAAAATGAATCGGTCATATATCAAAACCGAAAGATTCAGAAACCGTCGTTGGACCGTCGAACCGGTCGAAAACCGATTGGTTGAGCCGAACCGGGACCCGACCGGTTTTCTAAAATTTGCTCAAAACAGCGCCGTTGGTTAGAGGAACCCTAACCAGCAAGGGTTTGAAAACTGGTTCGAACTGGCTGGTCAAACCGATGGTAAAAGCGATTCGGACAGATGCCAAAACCGGGGATTTAAAAAATCGCCATTGGACCGTCGAACCGGCTGGGAACCGGTCGGCCGAACCGAACCGCGACCCGGCCGGTTTTTTAAAATTTCTCCAAAACGCTGCCGTTTGGATTGAGGAACTCCTTACCCAACGTCCCACTCCCAAAACAGCCCACTTCCAACCCTGACTCTCCAAAATGCAAACACGCGCAGCACTCCCATCAGGCCATCACCCTTCCTCTCATCGTCATTGAGCTCCTCCTTCACTTCCGTCCCGCCACCGGCAAGCAACCGCCGCCGTCGCAACTTGGAGCTTTGAAGCCACTGTCGCAACGTCGTTCTCCTCCATCGTGCAGCCACGCTTGAGCTTCGAAACCACCGTCGCCGGCCTCGCCTCCTGCCTCCGTTGCGCAGCCACTGTCTTGCCGGCGCCACTGTCTAGGTATTAATTTTTTTAAACTATAATTGTTGAATAATTCTTGTTACTTGTTAGTTAGTCTGTGAACCTTGCTGTTATTACTGGTTGAATAATTGCTGAATAATTGTTGTTAGTTAATCTGTGGACTTGTTACTGAATTGAATAATTGTTGAATAATTTTGACCGTTGAGACTTGAGATTACTGGGTTGGAGTGAGTTGCTGTGGTTTACTGTGATATTGTAATTGGATTGTATTGTTGTGATATTGTATTGTTGTTGGATTTTTTTCAACTAAGAAACACCTAAGGCTATTGGATTGTTAAAATTGTGCTTAAATTTTGCTAAAATTGTGATTAGCTGAAAATCTTATTAATCTTTATTGAAATTATGCTGAAAATTTTGTTAAAAGTTTGTTAGAATTTCTATTTGTTCATTATGAGTAGGAGGGGTTTAGAATACTTCTTCTGCAAGGAGAAAAGGATCACTATCTTTTTCTATTGATAACTTCAAATACACATTCCAGTAGTTGACTTGTTGGGAGAGAAGAGAGCCATGAGAATGGATCTTACACAACAAGGATTAAAGGTAGAGAATGCAACGGTTGGGCCTTTAGGGTCTGCACTTTTTGACTCTGCTGTTTCCATTTTTTCTGCTCACAATAAGTATGCTTTGTTCAAATAGCAGAATACTGGAATTCATTGATTTGGGAGGTGAAATGAGGAGAGATGTTTGGCATGCTTTTATAAGTGAAATTATAGCGTTACACAAGTTCTCACATGAATATGGACCTTGATTATGATCAATCTTTTGTTATAGAAAAAATAATTTTTTCATCTTTGTTTTTAACAAAAAAATAGATGAATTGAATTAACTAGATAAGTAGATGATTGAATATTTATTATTGGTATGCTTGATAAATTGTGCCAATTATGCGTTTCTTGAAATTGGTATGCCTCTCCTAGATTCTGAATAGTGCGATTCATGTTTCTGATTTTGATAATTTGAGTAGTTTATGAAGCATAGATCACTGTTATTGCAAATGATTTGGGACTACTTTTGAGGTAGTTGAGACCTGAATGGCAAGAACAAGTTACTAAACCAAGCATAATAGCATCTCAGCTTGCCAGTTTGAACAGAATTCTTGAGTTTCAGTATTTCATAATTATCTATTCTTCATTAATTTTCGATGATGTCCTGGTTCATTTCAGGGTTGCAAAAGCTTTCCTTACTAAACTTGGAAGGGTGCCTTGTAACAGCTGCATGCTTGGATTCTCTTGCAGGTTTAATTGCTTGATATACTTTTATGCTTATTATGTTGCTGATCTAGAAAATTGGTCGCTTTATTATATTTCCTAGAAACAATACAACTATACAACTACTAAACCTATAAACCAACCAACATATTTAAGGATAAGAAGAGAAAAAGATGATACTTTTATTTACAAAATAAATAACTTGAGTGGTTTATACACTCTGCTGTACAAATGTTATCCTCAATTATCAATACAACCTAAGATATTATCATATTGCAAGCTCAAAATTGCTTCACCAAAATTAATAATGAATGAAAGAATGATTAGAGAGAACTCAATAAAGGCAACCTCAAGCAGGAAGATCATTCTAACATTACAATGCACCCTTGAATTCTTCCAATTTGCCCTCGAACTACAGGAAGATCAAATAGTTCTAGCAGCAGTCCCACTGCTTCCCTCCTCTCTTCTGCATCTCTTGTTAGAGACTTCACCACTGGTGATAAAAACTCAGTTTCTGCCATCTTCTCCTGCACAGTACTATTACAAAAGATAACTAAGTAATTAACAACAACAAATACAGTCAATTTCACAAGAAATATTGCCTTATTTTCAGAATTCTACCTTTGTCTCATCTTTGCCCGAAGCCATATTTCCTAACAATTGAATGATGTTAAGCTTCTCTTTTCCATAATCATATTCATAGAAAACTGGATTTTTTGTAGGAAAAAAGAAAAGAAAAGAATAATCAGTTACACAAGTAGTAAACCGTAACTGGGAAACACATGATAAAGGAATTAACTTTATAAGAAACTAATGGGAAATTGAGAGCAAAAAAGGGAAAATCAATCACACATAGAAATTCAAGAAATTCAGAAGGAAATTGAATTGAACCTGTTGAGAAAATGCAAGGGATGACTAAGAAAACTGTGAAAACACCTAGAAGTTGAGCTTAGACTTCCACATGTTTATTATAATTTTTTTAAGTATGAAAAACTGTTTTAACACTCTTATGCACTAATAGCTCTTAGGTTTCATAGAATTTGATTGACCAATAATTTTAATAAAAAAAAAAGTTTAGTTCATTTTGCCTATTCCATTCTCCTAGCATTTAGTTAGTACCTAACATGTTAAAATTTTAAGTTCAGTCATGGAGAATGATGGCAAAGAGTCATATAAGGATGGTGATCAATCTGAAGATTTAAGTGTTGAGTATGAGTACCTTGGTTATTCTTATTCTCAATGATAGGTTAATGGGGCTGCTGATCGTCTTCTACGATCCCTTCTTGGAAATCAGGTTCATTATTATCCAATAGATCAGTACAGGTATGTATATAGCTGGTTGTGTGAGTTTTGTTGTGTTTTATTAGGGTGTGTTTGCGAATTCTAGGGGAAGGAAAGTGCATGTTTGGTTGGCATTTCTGTTTCTATTTTCAGTTTTCATTTTCAATCTTCTTTATTTTTAAGATTTGTGAAGGAAAAAGTGAAATCAGAAAACAGGATTTTAGGGCCTGTTTGGTTGCAATTTCAATTCTATTTTCATTTTCTGTTACATTTTGACTACGGTGATGATCAAGCATTTTCTTTAAATTGTCTTTCTGGGTGGTTATTAGTTTCATGTTTCTTGTATGCTTTATTTGATTCCAGGATCTATCATTTATCATGGCTATTCTCTCAAGGTATTTCCATTTTCATTGTTTCCCATTGTAGTTAGAAATTGTTGTGCTATGCGTAATTTGAGAGACTAATACGTTGCTGGTTTCTCCTTGAAGTTCTCATCATGAATCCTTGAAAGCTCAGAAAGCAATTAATGAGGTAGACTTATCCCCTTCAGATGATTGTTGACTTGTATTGTAGTTTTATTGTCTTGATATAATTTAATAGTTCCTGATTTTTAACAGCTTTTTGTAAAGTACAACATCCAATTTTCTGGAGTATCTAAAAGCTTTTTTAGGATATCAGACAAAGACAACCATACTTGTGGACTGGGATTTTCAGATTTGGTTTCTCAGATTGGCTCTATGAGTTTTGATTCCACTGGCTTGCATTGGCGGTAAATGGCAACTCATTTGGCCTTCTTTCTTTTCATATTTGACTAGGTTTTAAAGTTGTTTAACACTCACTATAGATTGAGATGGCCTGACACATGCTTTAGGCTCTGTTTCTTCACTACTTTTGTTTTATCTTATTCATCTTTAGTTTGCTTTCTGCTTTACATCTTTTTGACTTGTAAATGCTTTCTATTTTATAATTTTGCACATTCAAAGCCTTGGCTCAATAAAATACTTTTCTCTTTCAGGTATAATTTAATGGCTAACAGAGTTTTGCTCTTGCTAGCTTTGGCTTCTCGGAACCACCCAAATTCATCAACTAGAATCCTGAGTGAAACAACTGGTTTGTATTGCTTGTTATATACTTTTGAATCCTCCTTTGTGCTATCTTTTGTGCATTGTGTTTACTATCTATGCTTTTGCTCGTATAGGCCACTTTTTGAAGAATTTGAAAAGTCAACTTCCTCAGACAAGGATACTTGCAATTTCGGCTTTGAATACACCTTAAAGAAATCACCGTACAAGCTGTCACCTGGTGAGAAATCTGCTGTACTCGAGGATTTGCAAGGCAATGCCAAGTCATCCCTTGAAGAAGCTTTAACTCGCACCTTTAATGGCTGATATGGCTAGAACAATTTTGAGAGATTCTGACAAACACCAAAAAAAAGTGTGTTGCATGTCAGTGGTTTTTCTTTTTCTTTTTCCCCAACCTTGTTTTTGTTTTAGTCTATTCTTTACAGTTCATTTTTGGTGCTTGACCCTGGTGCCATTTAATTCTCTGGGGCCAGTCCCTTGTACTTTTAGGTAACAAATAATGGGAAAAATTTTCCTTCTTTGTATGCTACCATTTTTGTTGTATGGAATACAATTTTTTTTCTCCTTCTCTGTGGCAAGAACAAGGTTTCCCCATTTATGTGTGGGATTGATTTTAATTAAATGTTGTTATGACCTTTGGTTGTAAGTTTCAAGCTTGTTCACATCAATACAACAATAAAGTTACAAGCCATGATTTTTAAATTAGTTACATGCTCATTGTAATGTTCATTGAGAAGACTGTGCATTAAAATATGCAACTAAACAAACAAATTTAAGGGAAAATATTTAATGGAATAGCTTCATATGAAAAACCATTATATGTAAATCAAATTCAGCTAGCTAACTTAAGAGTTCAAACTTGTTATGCATAATAGTAATAATAATATACAAAATTATTGCTAAAGTAGAAATGGTAGAGCCTCTTAGTGTCATCATCCTTTACCATGTCTTCCCTCCTTTTGATTGAAGAAGTCCATGCATGCGACCTAGATATATAATAATCTTACATAATACAGTTCCACATTTCCATGCATACACCATTAAAATAGTTGGTTGACATCTCTAATAATATATATTTTGGTTGTAATTTTTGTTACAAAGAGAAGTTACAAAATGTAACATAAATAACCAATCACAGAGTAACACGTCAGCAACTAAAAAAAAAAATTGTTTTTGCCATTTTTATGTGAGTCTCCCCCTCCTGAAAATTAAAGTTCCTCCACTCATTTTACAAAGGATAGCTAGATAGTGACATAAAGTTTTACTTGAGTTCTTATATTCTGTGCAATCTGTACAGGGAGTATAATCACTTCCAAGATAACTTATAAACAACTAGGAACTTGGCTTTTTTTAAATAAACAACTTTAAGAGTTGTATACAAGAAAATTGCCAACCAAAAACCAGGAAGCAAACAGTGGATACCAGGAAAGTTGTATACAGTAAGTAAAAGAGAACAGGACCTATTCATTATAGAGCTCAAAACCGGTAATGCTAAATTGGTACTGAGAAGTGGCACTTGAATCTGAGTTGGCTAAATTAAACAGCTCCTCAAATCAACAAGAAAGTTTGCTGTATGAGTTTTCACCGGTGATCAAATTGTTATGAAATATGTGTATTGTGACAATCCTGAAAATGAAGGCATATTAGAGAAAGGCACTTGTCTAAATTAGTGAACAGTACCAAGGAAAAAAACCAGGACAGATGAACATAAAATTGCATGGTAATCTTTCACTTACTTTTTACCCCAGAATATTATCATGGTAATAAATTTGAAGAAACCTAAGGCAAACTAATGGATCTTGTTGCTTAATTAGGCCATTATTTTATTAGGATTCATGCATTACATACTTCCTTCTTCTATTGTTACTTAACCGAGTCAACCAAGTGCAAAACTATTTTTGTGAAATAAGAAAATTTGTACATATTATAATACAACCTCTTAAGTGCACTGATATCACTAACTACCTTAGTGGAAATAAGCTATCAGTTGAAGTATATCATGCAAAAACAAACTGAAATTATGAAGTAATGTACAATATGAGCATGTATGTTGTGAGCAGGGAAGTTAGACCATACAAATGAGAAACATTAATCTTTAGTTAGTATTTGATGCTTGAACATTTGGTAATCCGATTGCATTATGTTTTAGAACATAAGAAGAAAAAATATCTCTTTGCATTTTTAATGTTAAAAGTTTACATATTCATATATTCTCTTAACTGTTACTTTTATCATTATCATATTTATTAATTTCTGAATTTGTTGTTATTTACTGGCTTCCTTAAAGTTATATGAACCATTACAATTCTGAATGTCCATTTGCATTCAAGATTTTATTTTCCTTCCAATGATTGGAGTCATCTTCTATCTATATTATAAAATTTAGAGATATGTGAAATGTGAATGGAAATAAGACTGGCTGTATTTTCCTTTTGTCAATTGGGGGTTTAGCTTGTTTGCTTTTATTTGATCCAAATACCCGAATGGTGTATATGTTCAGTTTACAATTTTTTTTTAATTCATTCAGGGGAAATAAGCTATCAGTTGAAGTATATCATGCAAAAACAAACTGAAATCATGAAGCAATGTACAATATGAAAACTGTAGAGATAAATATAATAGGGGGTGTTTGAGCAAGACAGCAACAAATTGTAAGCCCGGTCATATGAAAACTGTAACATACACAAGTAGTGCATAGAAAACATAATAGGGGGTGTTTGAGCAAATTCAACTCTGATGATTTTTAGCAAAGAAAAAAAATTAAACTCGGTGATTATTCAGCAAGACAGCAACAAATTCAAGATTCAATCACTAACAAATTAATTGATTACCAATTCAACATCATCTCAAAATACAGGGAGAAGGGAATCTGGGAAAGGGAGAACAGGGAAAGTGATGATGCATGGACTTACCAACGGCGACTGGGTGACGAAGAGGACCCGACCCCAGAAGAGGACGAGCAACGAAGCAATTGACGACCCTACGATGGTCCACGATCCACGGCGACTCGCGACAGCGAGTACTTGAAACCAGAAGACGATGAGCGACGACGATCTGATGAGTGCTTCTGTCGCCGGCGAGGAGGAGCCCAGGGAAGGCCGTGAGACGTTGAAATGCCGGCGACGAGACGAGAGCAGCAACGAGACGCTGGTGAGTGTGAACGAGTAGAGAATCTAGTGAGATCGAGAGAGACTCTAGTGGCAGTGAGAGAGAAGAGACAGTTTGAGTTTCAGAATTGGGAATGAGAGAGACGTTCGTTGAGAGTGTGCTGGTGAGAAACCGGGAAGATGAAGACACGAAGCTCTGTTCTTTTATTTTTTTTTCTCAGTTTCTCAGATGACTTTTTGGTATGAACAATTATAGATGAAGGTTGCGTGAGAACTCGGTAAACAAAGAACAAAGTGATTTTGTTTAGTACTTTTTAAATTTATTTAATTTTGTTGGTATGAATAATTGATTAGAATTTATGAAAAGACAAATAATTTTGTTAAATGTATTTTTATTTTTATTTTTTAGATTATTTAAATTTTAAAATTATAAAATTAAACATTTTAATTAATTTAAAAGAATAATTTTTGTCTAATATATATAAAAAAGGTATTTAAGTCTTTTTATAAAATTAAATAAATAAATATTTTTTATTTTTATTTAATTAAAAGGGTGTTTTAGTAAAAGTGGTGATATACTATATATTTAAAAAAGAAAAAATTAAATGCTGACGTGGAAAATAAATTCCAATGGTATCAAATCAGAATTTAATGCATTATTAAAAAATTACCTTAATAATAGGTAATTTACATATTTATTTTTGTTTTGCTAAAGTCTATATATAGTGTTTTCCTGTGGTACATGAATCTAAATTTGATAGTCAATTCATAATTTTATATTTAGTATTTTTTTTACTACTGCATAGAATAAGAATGTATTCTTCGTTTTTTATTGAAGTTTATCCTTTTAAGGTACAATTTATAATTTTTTATAATATCATACACTCATTCTATTATATTATTCTTTTGATAATTTTTTATTTGTTGTTACTCTAAGTTATTCTTATCGTCTAATGTTCCAGTTCGATTGTCTTTTGCCACAATCATTTACAATGCATCACATCCATGAAATATCTCATCGACTTGTCTTCACTGATTCGGATTCCAACTACATGGATGTAAGCATTCAAAGAAGAGGCAATAGTCTCTACTTTACCGAAGGATGGTTGGATCTACTCACCTATTATGACCAACCCAATGGAACGTGGTTAAAGTTAGATTTTTTAGGAGGAGCTCGATTTTTTATTGAGGAATTGCATACACGGAACTTTATAGGGCAAGTTCAAGTTCCATCCCCTCCATGCTTTTTATGTCTGCCCAAAAATCTTCGAAGTGGAGCACATAATGAAATTGAATTCCCTCAATTTCAGTTCAGTTTTGCTAAATTCGTGACAAATTCAGATATGCAATTTCAATAATTGGTAATATATTTAAATTTTCTTAGTTTAAACTGTGAATTATTAGAATAACTTTTTAACATATTTTAATTTTTTTTAGAAATTACTAGCTTTCTTTTGCATGCATGCAATGCCAATGAGGGGAATAAGAGTTAGTTTGATTTCTCGGTGTGATAATTCTATATCTTGCCGCATTGCATGGATAACGGATGATGAAGCTTATCTAACAAGAGGATGGTCTGATTTTGCACGAATTCTAAATATTGAAACTTACGATGTTATTTCAGTTGGTTGTCGTTATAAGAATGATTCTATACTATACGTGACTAAGGACTAGAATAGGTTCAATATTGTTTAGATAATTTGGTTTTACTATTAGTATTTGATTAAATTATAATTATAGAATTTTAAATTATTGTCTCAATTTATATATTACGATTATTTTTTGTGGATTTGCTATTTTTAAATAATTTAATAAAATGAAGTAGTGTGAGATATTATTAAGTTTATTTTTATTTTTTATTTCTTTATTTGTATTATCATTATATTTGACAAAAAATAAACCTATACATATATTAAATCGTTGACCTAAAGATAATTTATTTGCCAATAAAAACAGATTTTATTTATAATTGGAATAAAATTTATTTGCCAATAATCGGTGGATAAAATTAAAATTACACCCGTGTCATATAATTATAATTGATTAATTGATATAAAATAAAATTATATCCGTGCCATCAGTAATAATCTAAATAATTATATCTTAACAAAATATAATTTGAAATAATTTATAAACAATTATCTTAACAAAAATAATTATTTAATAATTGATTTAAAAATTAATGCAAAAAATAATTATTAATAATAGTATTATTAACTGGGTAAATAATATAATTTCAAATTATTACTTGAAATATAAATAATATATAGAAATTTATTGAGTAAATCAATGATTTTGCACCTTAATAATTTGACAATTATTACTCAATTAACCAGTTAATTGAATTAGCAATAACAATTTCCAATTTCAAATTTTGTATATTAAGTAGTTATCAAAAACTGGGTAATAACGATTTACACGGAAAAATCATTGATAAATTCAATTAACTATATAGAAGATAATATACTAACAGTTTTAGTATATTATTTATGGCAAGCGAAGTTATTTCCTCAGATTTTCTATTAAAATTGAAATTAGTAATAGTTTAAAAAAAGGTTTATTAATAAAATTACTAATAGTCACATTTTTATGCACAAGATATATATTTTCTATATATTATTTAAAAAATATAATGAAACATGAATAATAAATGAGTATGTTATTTCTTCGACTAGCTAATTAATGCAAAATTGAGTATCCTTTTTTATTCGATTGAGGTCATATTCTGTTTGGTGAAAGTTTCAATCACCTTAATTAAATCCTGTGTTTGTGCCTTAACTTATACAGGTAGTAATATGTTACATATTATTTGATATATCTAAGTAGTTATTTCCCATAGCAGAAATTTCCCATAGCGAAAATGTAAAAAATCATATTAAGGTTTATTGCCAAATAATTAGTGGATGAATAATAGTAGATTGT
The DNA here is from genome assembly GCF_000816755.2 of Arachis ipaensis. Taxonomy (NCBI): domain Eukaryota; kingdom Viridiplantae; phylum Streptophyta; class Magnoliopsida; order Fabales; family Fabaceae; genus Arachis; species Arachis ipaensis. Next base: position 14,101,671 of record NC_029791.2, on the reverse strand, counting down.
ATTATTTTGGAAAAGTATTTTCATTATAATTATATCAAATCAATATTTAATTATGATAAAATATATTAATTATAATTATATCATAGAATTATAATAATTATGATATTTATGTTATATATTTTAATCATTTATGTACGTAAATAATTAGAAATCAAAATATAACTTATAATTACCCGTGCCATGCAAGATTAAATAAGATATATAATAACATAGATGATTTGTTACTTATACTGATTAAATACAATAAATACATATTAATTTAGTTAAAAAAAATCACTGTCTCCTATGTTTTTCTATTTATTTTTTAATTCATTAAATCCAATCAATTATAATAAATTAATTATATCAATTAATTAATTCAATCAATTATTTTTTAATTTATTTTTTGAATTCAATAAATCAAATAAAATTAATTATACTAATTATTTGTATTGACTAATTGATTTGATTAATTCTTAAAAATATTTTTATTTTATTTATTTTATTTATTTTATAACTAATTAATTATTTAATTTTATTAGGATAAATATCAAATTCTATTTCTAATATAAAAATACAAAATTTTATTCATTTCATTTTTATTTTACCACTATAAAAGACCATATATACTAGAAGAAAATATCATTCATTTACCAATTACTCTTTCATTGGGTAGCTTTTACAACAATTCTTTTTCTTCCTATGAGGCGCCATCACAAGAAGGCAACTATCATTAACACAAATCAGCACACACTCTTCAACTCCCGTGCTCATCATTTAGAGCAATATATGATATGTTATCCATTAAGCATTTATAGACCATGGTGTTATCATGTTTGCATAAATAAATAAAAAATTCATAATTAAGCTTAAGTCATTTATCTATTTGTGTGGTATATTATAGTGTGAAATTCAAATATTGATACAATGTTATTTCATGTATATATTTTGCAGGTATCAAATGATAGCATTGAATTGTTATTCAGTAGGTTTAAATTATTTATTGTTTATTACAAAACTTTCTGCTTTAGGATTCTTTATCAATTTGTTCTTCATTTTGAGCTGATTTTGATATTTTTTTACTTCACAGTATACCAATCTATAAAACTTTGTTGATAGATTTAAGTATTACTAGATTATTTATGGTCATATTGAGTATATATGCCTGATTTATTGAAAAAAGTAGATTAAATAACTATTTTATAGTTAATACAATTAACACTATATTAAGAAAAGAAAAATAACGCATACAAGTTATTTTTTTATTAATTAAATTATTATAATTAAAATAAAATTTAACATAACAACTTAAAATTATAATTTCAATTTTATCACGTGCATGACACGGGTGATTAAACTTGTATTATATATAAATCTAACATAATTAATAAAAGTATATATGGAGAGACAAAAATCACTCAATCTATCAAAACACAACCATAAAAAAAAGTTTTTACATTCATAATAATATTGCAGTAAAATCTAATAGAAATCACAATCACGGTTCAATATTGCAGTAAAGAGTTATGAATACAAAAATAATTGAAGTGAGGAATTTGGAAATAATAAAGAATTAAGAAAAGAAAGAAGACAGAGGAAGTTGGTTAGTTTGTTAAGCTTGGCGGGAAAGTTAGTTGGAGATATTTTATGATTGGTTATTGATGAGAATGAAGTAGTACTAGTATATAAGTTGGTAGTGGAGTGTGTGTATTTTGCGCTCTCTTGAAATCATTCTGATTTCTCTCTCTCTCTCTCTTCTCCAATTCATTCTCATTCCATTTCTTCGATCTTTCTCTGTTTCTTCAATCATGGAGGACAAGTATGTGGCGTTTGCAGCTTTGATGCTCGTTTATCTCGGCTGGTACGGCTATAAAAAATTAAAGAGTTGGTATCGGCGACGGGAAGATGAGCGGCGATGGGGCGGTGGCGGTGGCGGTGGCGGCAACCGCAACCGAGCAGGTGATCATCCACGCGGTGGCCGTGGCAACGGAGCAGGTCGAGGTCGAGGTGGCGATGGCAACGGAGAAGGTCGAGGTCGAGGTGGCGATGGCAACGGAGAAGGTCGAGGTCGAGGTGGCGATGGCAACGGAGAAGGTCGAGGTCGAGGTGGCGATGGCAACGGAGAAGGTCGAGGTCGAGGTGGCGATGGCAACGGAGAAGGTCGAGGTCGAGGTGGCGATGGCAACGGAGAAGGTCGAGGTCGAGGTGGCGATGGCAACGGAGAAGGTCGAGGTCGAGGTGGCGATGGCAACGGAGAAGGTCGAGGTGGCGATGGCAACGGAGCAGGTCATCATCCAGACGGTGCTGATCCTGAGCGGGCAGGCCAAGGTGGCGATGGCATTCAAGAAGCTGACTTATGCCACCATGAACATGTTCCACTCCTTCCCGATAGTGAGTGAATTTTTGCATGAAATTCTTGATTCAATTTAAGTTGCTACGTACATTGTGATGATAATTCTTGATTCAATAGGATCCTCAAATGAAGCTCCAAGAACTGCTCAAGTAAAAGAAAGCGATGCAGAAGAAGAGTAAGTTGTTGGTCATATCAATTGACATGCTTCATGTTATTCCCTTGTGCCATAATGTACCAATTCCATATTCAATTCCTTTTATGTTACTGTTAATGCAGATACGAAGTGAGCGGCAAATTGAACTCTAAGAGTGCTCTATACAATTTGACTGTTGTCCTTCTCAAGCTTTTGGCACGAAAGAAACCAAGTGATGAGCAGCAGGGCGTGTCTTCTGAGCCTTTGTTGAATGCTGCTGTTTAATCCCCCAACTACGTACATTCTTTTAGTCTCTACTCTTTCTATCTCTCTACGTGCGTGCACATTTAATTTCTTGCAAGAACTCGTCGTAAATAAGCACGCCTCCCATTATTGTTTACATACATTTTCTTCATAATACATGACGGTTTTTTTGAGCTATACTTGCTTCTTTTATATTTCTTTCATTTATTTACTGCTTCTTTGGTCTTTACATATGATGGATTATTATTGCCTTCTTACTTGAAAGTTGAAACACATGCATAAATGAGATTGTGTACATCAAATAGAATGTGATTATTGGCGTATTTATTCTTTGTAAATTAATTCTATCTTATGTATGTTGGTGGGTTATCTCTCTGGGATACGTGGTTTTAGCTTTCGTTTTGTGTCGACATTGGACAGAGTTATTTTCTTCTTTCAAATCGATATGGATAAAAAAAAGGGACACAATTATTTACTACGTCTAAGATGAGCAAGTAAAAAAGGCAACACACAAAAAATGAAATCCTGTATTGTATCTAATTAATCAGTAGCAACTACTAATTAGTAGGTACAAAACCCTGGAATAGCGGGTAGATAGATTGGATTGATGCTGTTCAATCCCAATCCATAACTATCTGCTAATGTGCCTCTTGGCCAGTCACAATGGGTAGGGAAAATGTTTTAGGTAGATAAATTAAAGGTGTCAGACACCCTCTCAATTTTTTTTTTTAAATTAAATTTGATATGAACTTCATCAATTTTAATTGTCTTACATATATTTTTTTATTTTTTTAAACTCGTTTTCTTTACTTTTATGTCTAAGTATACAAAAGATATGCATTAAAAAGTGATGCAAATAATACATCTCTAATTTTCCCCTCCTCTTATGCGAAGCTAAATCACTATATAATATTGGATGAATTACAGATTTATATCATATCATACATCATATATCCCATTATTCTTGTTTCGGTTTTGCGAGAGTACAATTTGAATTAATAATGGTAATTTAGTAATGGTGCACAAAAGTAGCTGCACCTTAAAAAAAAGGGAGTGCTAAGGTGAGGTACATTATTTTTTTTTACACATAAAGGAACTTAGTTGGCATTTTTTATCAAGTGCCATCTGTTTCACTGAAGGATAGCAGCTTTTAACTTTTTACATACTACAATACAAAATTTGTAAGCATTTAATGTGGTGTCAGTAAATTACAGTAAATTTAAAAATGTAATTAAATCTTTTTTATTCTCTAATATTTTGAATTATTATTTAAGTTGTGGGCCTTTTTTTTTAACCCGCTTATGTTTGGATTTTGGAAAAATAATTAATTGCACTCATTTTTTTATGATATAGGATTAATAATTTAATATTAACACAAACACCTTGGGAGGAGTTTAAAAATAGTCTTAAACGGGACTGTCTCTCTTTTTAGACAATTCCTTGTTTTGTTTATTTTGTTTTTCTTTGTTTAATTTATTTCAGTCACCAAAAAAATATTAGCACAAACATAAAACCTTATTAATTAATATGTCCATTTGAGATAATATTTAATAATGTCTTTTTTAACAGATGTTCACATTTTTTTTTGTTTTTTTTATGTAAATGATTTATAATTTTTACTAGTTTTTTATTTTGAATATTAAAGTAAGTAATTTTGTATTGGCCTATTAATATTAGATGTGATTATATTCAATGTGAAATGATTTAAGATTTAAAGAATTTTTTTTCAAGAGTTAAAATTTGATCAGATGCTAAAGATAACTTTGATATAAAAAATGTTAAAATATTTTATTGTTAATAAAACTTAGTGTGTTTTGCATAATAAATACACAATTGATGAAAGACAATTTTTTTTTATAAACAAATCTCAATATATTTATTGTCCTCTATTGTATTACAAGTAGAAAAAGGATAAATTTTATATATTAAAAATGACATATAATAATAACAATAGTGAGTGTTAATAATGCAAACAAAAACAAATAATTAATATAAAATTAGTCAAATTATCAAATATTTAAATTTTTTTATTAAAGATTATAAAT
>NC_029791.2:14090960-14096792 GCF_000816755.2 Arachis ipaensis | reverse complement strand
TCAATTTTAATATAAAATTTATCTTTTTTCTCAGAATACAATAGATGACAATAAATATATTGAGATTTGTTAGTTAAAAAAATTTGTCTTTCATCAACTCTGTATTTAACTATTTATTATGCAAAACACACTAAGTATTACCAACAATAAAATATTTCAACATTTTTTATACCAAACTTATCTTTAGCATCGGATCAAATTTTAACTCTTAAAAAAAATCTTTAGACCTTAAATCATTTCACATTGAATATAATCACATTTAATATTAATAGGCCAATACAAAATTACTTACTTTAATATTCAAAATAAAAAACAAGTAAAAATTGCAAATCATTTAGATAAAACAAAAAGAAACAAAAAAAGGTGAGTGTGTAAAAAAGATAAATTTTTAAATATTATCTCAAATGGACATATTAATTAATAAAACTTTTTGTTTGTGTCTAATATCAATTTTGTATTATAAAAAAAAGTGAGTGCAATTAATTATTCTTTCAAAGTCCAAACATAAGCCAATTAAAAAAAAATCCACAACTTAAATAATAATTCAAAGTATTAGAGAGTTAAAAAAGGTTTAATTATATTTTTTAATTAACTGCAATTTATTGACACCACATTAAATACTTTGCAGATTTTACATTGTGGTCTGTAAACGATTAAAAGTTGCCCTCCTACAGATGTCACTTAATAGAAAATGCCAACTAAGTTCCTCATGTGCAGAAAAAAATAATGTTCCTCACCAGAAAATACCAACTAAGTTCCTCATGTGTAGAAAAAAATAATGTTCTTCACTGTAGCATTCCCAAAAAAAAAAAGGGGAACCCACATTCAAATCACTAAAAATGTAAGATCTGTTCATAATAAATGTCATATGTAATAATAAAAGAGGAATGTTAGGGGGCAGTAATTTTAGTGTTTTGTAACCATTAATTGGTTATCAATAGTGTTTTTAATGGTGTGAGATTACATCTAATGGTGAAAAATCACTCACTTTAATTTTGATAGTTAAGTACTGGCCAGAAAACACAAAAGTTGATGGCTCCTAGACTTTTCCATAATAAAAATAGATTCATGTATGTAAAATTGTGTAAGATAGTATCCTCATATTGGAGATGAAGGAGTGAGCACATTCGTGGTTGTGGGTTAGTGAAAAAAGTCCCTCAAGCCTCAAGTAGTTTTTTTAAATATGTAAATGATAAATATTTAAAAAGGTATTAAATTACCATGTTCTACATGCACAAATAATATAATTCTAGGGGTATCTTTTCGGTGTCTTCAAGGTGTGCCGTTTTCAAAAGCTCACAAAGCATAACACAAATTCCAGGTAAGAGAGTTTGCATGCTCAGATACACAGTGAGAATGCTGCTACACAACACAACAAAACAAAACAAAGCACAAATCAACTGATTTCAAAAGAAAGAATTCACCTTATTGTAACGGCTAGGATATCACCTCCACATGCACTTACATCACATTAATCAATTATATATGAACAAAAATGTAATCATTGTTGGTTATTAACTTATTATATCAACTTATACTCCTTCGTTGCTAATTCAAGTCATTAATTCTCATTTTAGTGCATGTATACTTAACATTTAAAAATAGTTAGAATCTTTCGCTAGAAATATTAAATAATTGATGTGAACCAATTTAATTTTTATATTTTAGTGAATAAAATGAGTCTCATCAATACAACTTTATTTAACAAAAATATTATGTAATATTTGTTAAAATTAATTTATTAATATATTTTTTTTAATAATATGCATAAACATATAAAGATGTTTAGAAAAAAAATTAAATAATAACATCTTTATCACCATTTCCATTACATTATTCTACATTTTAACATTTGCAACCTTTTCACCTCCCTTTATATTAACATTTTGACAATACTTATAAATAAAAATGGATTCTTGCCCTAATTATTAATTCAAACTTAATTATATAAAAGTTAAACATACAAAAAATGCTTAACAAGTAAAGAATGTTGTCTAATTTCTACATATTCTTTTTCTCTTCTTCATATTACTATAAAATGAAAAGAACCATGGATTAAATAAATGTTGGAAAAAAAAAGTTGTTTTTGCCTTGTTCATTGGTTTTCTATTTTCTTTGCTTTGTTAACAGTGAAACTCTCTCAAACAGAGATGATTCCTTAGCCGTTGATTTGTTCTGACAAGCTTTCCACGTGTGATTTATGTCTTGATCTTCCAAACCCCATCTCTCTTATATTCTTTCTTTCTCCTACTACTTCTACAGCTTTACCCCACTTTCCTCTTTGCATTTACACCTTAATTTCCCTTCATTATTTTCTTCTTTTTTTTTTCTCTCTACAGTCCCATTTCATTTACACTCCTTGTCCTTCTCTTTCTTTCTCTCTCATTCATTATTGAGTTTTTTCCCTTTGCTCCAGATTTCTCTGTTTGAATCTATGGCCGTGCATTCCCTTCTTTTGCTGCTTTTTGCAGTGTCTGTTCTTGTTGTTGCAGCTGATGAAGGTTTGTGTGCACACTCTTTATTACATAGCTTCTCTGTTTTTGAGTTCTGTGTTAAGAGTTTCCGTTTTCTGCTTTGTAAAGTTTATGCTTGCATTATGAATCATGAATCTTCTTCCATTCTCTCCTTTGGGTTGGTGTTTCATCAAAGTAACATTGTTTTGGCATTGTTCAGAACTCAGTGTGAAAACTAATGAAGTTGGTTGGAAGTTATGAACTGCATGTAGCATATAGCTGTTTTCTGTGAGATTCAAGGTTTGTAATCAGCTATAAGCTACAGAATAGCTGTGGCAGAAGACCCTTCAATAATTATTATTGTGTATATGTTATACTTATTTTGAATGTGATTAATAAACTTTGGCCAATTTTGGGTGTAAATAAAATTAAATTATAGTATATATAAAAAACAATTAGCTAGGCTTTTATTGATTTGAGTGCGGCCCATCTATGATATATTTAGATATATAAAATGGAGTAGGATGATCATATTGCTTCTATTTCAGTCACTTTCTTTCTTTGAGGGAACTATCCTAATGTTCAGAAATCATTGCAGTTATAACTAAGTCTTCAAAAGGGAGAAGGGTTTTTCTTTTTCAAAAACTATTTTTCATTGAATCGGATTAGTCAGATTTTAGAAAAGGATTTAGATTTTAGATACTGGTGAGTGGTAATAAAGAGGGAAATGATTTTAAAAGAGAAATATTGTGCTAACTGTTAAGATTCTTTCTGCATATGCTTCTGGAGTTGTGTCATTTGAGTAGCTGAAGCTGAATCCTGTTGCTTTTCTTTTTTTCTTTTGGCTGCAGAACCATTTATTGGTGTGAATATTGGAACAGATCTATCAGATATGCCACACCCTACTCAAGTAGTAGCACTACTTAAAGCTCAGCAAATCCGACATGTTCGATTGTATGATGCTGACCAAGCTATGCTTGTCGCACTAGCAAAGACAGGCATTCAAGTTGTTATCACTGTCCCTAATGAAGAGCTCCTAGCAATCGGCCAATCGAATTCGACGGCTGCCAACTGGGTTTCACACAATGTTGTAGCCCATTATCCAGCAACCAACATCACAGCCATTTGTGTTGGTTCTGAAGTCTTAACTGCCCTTCCTAATGCAGCAAAAATACTTGTCAATGCTCTTAAGTACATTCATTCAGCTCTCATCGCATCCAATCTTGATCGCCAAATCAAAGTCTCAACGCCCCTTTCCTCTTCAATCATCCTCGATTCATTTCCACCTTCACAGGCTTTCTTTAACAAGTCACTGAATTCAGTTTTAGTCCCAATGCTTGATTTCTTGCAATCCACTGGTTCTTATCTCATGCTCAATATATACCCTTACTATGATTACATGCAGACAAATGGTGTAATTCCATTGGACTATGCACTCTTCAAGCCTTTGCCACCGAACAAAGAAGCCGTTGATTCCAATACCCTTTTGCATTACACCAATGTCTTTGATGCTATGGTTGATGCAGCATACTTTGCCATGCTTTTTCTAAATTACACTAACATTCCTGTAGTAGTAACTGAATCCGGATGGCCCTCAAAAGGTGGATCCAACGAGCCTGATGCAACGATTGACAATGCAAATACTTACAATAGCAATCTAATAAAGCATGTGCTGAACCAAACTGGAACTCCCAAGTATCCTGGAATTGCTGTTAGCACTTACATTTATGAGCTCTACAACGAGGATATGAAGCCGGGGCCATTGTCCGAGAAGAATTGGGGACTTTTTGATGCAAATGGTGCACCTATTTACATTTTACACTTGACTGGATCAGATGCACTCTTAGCAAATGATACCAGCAACCAAACTTTCTGCATTGCAAAGGAGGGTGCTGATCCGAAGATGTTGCAGGCTGCACTAGATTGGGCGTGTGGACCGGGAAAAGTGGAATGCTCTGCTATGCGGCAGGGACAACCATGCTATGAACCAGACAATGTGATTGCACATTCAACTTATGCTTTTGATAGTTACTATCATAAGATGGGAAAGACTCCTGATTCCTGTGACTTCAATGGAGTGGCTACTATCTCCACCACGGATCCAAGTAAGCTGCTATATGCATTTTTTTAGTTTAATTTAGCTTTGATTACGTTGGAAATCTCTATAGTTTAAAAGCTCTAATAAAGTTCTTTTATTGTGCACAAATTTTCAATTAGTCTCTATAGCTTAAACATGGATAGTCAACTGCTTATACTGTGCAGAACTTTTTTGTCAAAAACAGCGATTCGTCATCCAATATAGAGGGACTTGATTAGGAAACGTCTATTCAAATGAACTAGATTAAAAAACGTTTGTACTATATAGGGATTTGATTACAAATGTGTAAAACTATAGAAACCCAAATGAGAGATGAATGAATCTAGAGATCTCTAGAGTAATTTAACCTATTATTTAAGGCTTTGAAGTTTTAACATTTTGTGGTTTTTCATTTATTGTAGGTCATGGTTCTTGTATATTTCCTGGAAGGTAAAGACATTTATTTCTTTGATTCATTTTCATTATCCCTGCTTGCTTTGTAAAATTAGTATTACTTACAAGTGATTGGTTTTTGAATGTGCAGTTTGGGAAGAAATGCTACTTTTACCAATGTCACAGCACCATCAATGAATTCTACAGCTTCAGATTCCTCATCAGCCTACAATCCCCACAGCTCTGAGTTGAGAATTAGAAGCCTTCTATTAATGGTGATAGGATTCTTAATATGTGGAGTGGTTTTGCTATGAAGTGTGGTACATAATCTTGAAAATGTGTTTCTCATCCAAAAATTTTGTTATATATGAATGATGGTGCTACAAGGTTATATCATCTTTGGTAGCATTGTTCAAATTGATCCATTCAATTTTGTACAAAGAAACCGGTAAAGGGTTTGGACTAAGTGAGGATGCAAATATGCAATTGAATCATCATTGTAATTCTTTCAAATTGGTCAATTTTATCAACCATTCACGGATCCTTTAGGTTGCTTAAAATCTTGTTATTATGCATCTACAATTCTACATATCACTTAAAATCAATTCATTAGATTATTTACTTACTGTTGTATATAATTTTGAAGTTGTAGTCTCCTATCTACTATCTCCCATGGCGATAATGCCGGCGTGAGCTCCTCCAATTCTTTTTGCCACTTCCAATAAGACCGCTTAAGTAGGTTGAAAAATTATTTGTATTATTATACACACTAATTGATTAGTTAATTAAATGTCAATGAGTTATAATTAATCTTTTCATACTTACTTAAAGGTTATAAGTTCAAGTTTTACTCTTAATTTTTAAAATAAAATTAATTAAATTTTTTTTTACAACTACTATGATAAATAT
>NC_029791.2:14068890-14090457 GCF_000816755.2 Arachis ipaensis | reverse complement strand
ATTAATTTTTAATGTACGTGTAATATTTTTGTTTTTCTTATTCATATTATTATGAGTAAACTTTTCGGTTTGTCTTATTAGTGGGTTTTTTTTTTTCAGTGTAATTTATGGAGTAGTTGCCAAATGGCCAAAAATACTACAACTGTAAAATAAAGCTAATTCAGTTATAAATTTTCCTTTCCACTTTTCGCAATTTCCGCGGACTGCAGCTTCCACACTCCTCCACTCTGCAATGGTAAAACCGTAATTTTATCAGTGAAATTCAAAACCCTATTCGCGTCGCAAAAGGGTTATATAAACACACTACGTCCCCTGCTTTTTCGCCCCTCACACAGATTTCATTTCTGTTTTAGTCCTCACATCTAACGGATTCTTTGTAGCATTAGGTTTTTCCCTTCTTCGATTCCATTTTCGTTTTCAGTTTCTGATTCAGATTCGAAATCTGCATCCACTATGATTCTCTATGTTAATTAACCATGGCATAGAGAATACGAAAAGATGCAAAATCAAATCGGTTCCTCTGGACTGGCATTTTCCCTAATTTATAATATGGATTCTGCTATTTCTCGTAGGATCCACAATTTTCATATTTTTCAATTCTAGGTTTTGATTTTTTGAGTTTTTAAACCGTTTTAATTATGTTAATTATTGTTGTGATGCTCGATGATGCTTTTTTGCTTTAACCACACCGAATAGAAGCTAGTTTTGGGATTAGAACTCTATTAGTTAAGCTTCATGGATGTATGGTGTTTGATTTTGCCTAATGAATCCGTTCTCTAACGGACGAGGTTTCGGAATGGGACTTCTTCTTTTAGGGTTTGGAAGAAGGTCTTGTTAAGCACACAATGCATTTTGGTTTAATTGGTAGGGGGCTTTTTCCATTTCAAATCTTCTCAAGTGGAAATAAATTGTGCCTATACTACTGAGAGCAAGGAAGTTACTCCATCCCTGTTCAAATCAAATTTTCCTTGAATTCAGTAGAAACCATTTTTATTTTGGCTTTTGTTTTAATTGGTTTGTGATGCTCGATGATGATTGTTTTGCTTTAACCACACCGAATTGAAGCTGGATGGGGGTTTTAGGCTTCTTTTCATTTGAGCTTATAAGTGCTTCTTGATCTTGATTTTGCTTGATGATGTCTTTTTCTAATGGATGAGGTTTTGTTACCTCTCCTTTTAGAGATTGAAAGAGGGCTGTGTCAAGATCATGAAGCAGTTTGGGTTTAAATGGGAGAGGCCTTATCCATCTCATGTCTTCTTATGTGGAAAAAATTTGGCCTTTCAACTGAGAGCAATCTATAACTTCTTTATATTTAAATCAAATGTGTTCCCAGAATCTTTAAATGTCTTTGTTTATATTGGAAATTGAATGGATGATGGTGTTTGTAGTACTGATATACAAGTTACTATCTCTGTATTATGAATTTGTGTTTGTGTAACTATGACATTTAACCAACATTTCATTGGAAAAATCTGATAATTTCTGTTGTTAAATTTATCAAAAATTGGATATGCATATGCCTATTATGTCATAGACAGATAGACTCATAGGTAACATATTTCTAACATTTTCATGATTATTGCAATGATTCCTTGATTGCACGTTGCTAATCTATGTTACAATGGACTATCTAATTGACTTAGACATATAGGGTAAAGTCTTGGTATAAAGGTGTGGTTCAATTCTGATATTAATGATGACTGATTGTAATGAGATTTAGTTTGATGGTGCTGGTGCTGCTGCAGGAGCTGATGAAAAAAGAGTAGAGAAAAATTTTTCTGCAAGAACTACATTTGCTGCATCAGATGGATGGAATGCATCCCAAAATACGAAATCATTGCGGTTGCTGCACAGCTTTGAGTTTGGCAAGCATAATCCCCCAATGCTTGTGTCTACATTGCAACATGATGTATTTGAAACCTTAAAACCTGTGTGATGATATAGTATTAGACCATGTCTACCGAAAGTTGAATGAAAGAATTTGCTTAGTATGAATGAGTATGTCTTAAGGATTTGATTTTAAGCTCTTAAAAATTACCATAGGTAGTGGGATTATTGATCAAGTCAAGAACTAATGGATAGGTGTCTGCAAATATGAGCTTTGAATTTGGAAGACGATGGTTGAGTGTGTTCAGTAGCTTTTGTACTTTAGAGTTGAATTCAAGGATCCATTCATTAACTCTCTTTAAACATTGACCTTTTCTGGATTTTACCCTCTGTGATGGAATGCAACCTAGTGGACCAACTCCATGGAAGACCATTTTTCTTGCTCCCAGTTGATACAGTCTCTAGAAATAAGCAAATAAAATCTCAATTAGCAAATTTATTTGACTATATTACAGGTTTTCACTAATATTGATGGGGTTTGATGGGGTTGTTAAAAAATATCAGTAAACTGAAACTGAAAATATTTTAAATAAACTGAACTGAAATTATAGTTTAGTTTTTATAAAACCCAGTTAAAAACCTAGGTTTTGTGGTTCAGTTTAATTTAGAATGGTTTAGTGCAGTTCAGTTTATGAAAAACTAAACTATGAACACCCTTAAATATTGATTATAAACAAGATTTTAGTACAGATTTGAGGAGAGTATCCCATCATTAATTACAGTTTACACTTGACCTATTAACTGCATTTTCCAATTGAGAAGGATCTATAACTTAAATTAACAAAGTATTATGCAGTGTTTTTATTACCGAAAGTTGTTGATCCAAGGTTGAAATTAAGAGTGCTACAAATTCATCATGTGTGTATTGCTGGCCATCTGCTAGGAAAGGCTGTAAGAAATTATTTACGTAGTCATTGCTTCCTGGAAAAGTGCAATTCATCATCTTTAGTATATGAAGTGGATAATTGAAGTTTTAAACATTGAAATCAATATTTAAGCAAAAATATACCAATTCCAATGAAATACATGGCATCATTGCAATGCTTGATTGCTGCTGCTTCACCTACTCTTGCCGTGATTACATCTTTGGTTCTCTTGAAGCTGTTTATTTGATCATCAAAGGATAATCTCTGAATCTAGAAATAGAGGAAAAATGTTAGATAAGAAGCTACTAAGCTGTAAGATAATAAGAATCATGTAGGTTTAAAAATGTCTTTGCTTACAAAATAGAGTCCAGTATCATTGAGAATTCCTGCACCACCAGATGCATAATTTACTCCTTTGAGGAGGGCATCACTGTTTTGAGACACTGCAAGATAAGCTGGTGGTGATGGTATTCCAAGCTTTGCAGCTGCAAAATACCATAAAACAGAACAATTAAAAGAAATAAAATCCTGTATTTACTATTAGTTTTTTTCAATATCCTGTTTGATAATTGTTTCTGAGTAAAAAGATACTAGAAAAAGAGAAAAATATAAAAACAAACAAAATTCTCGATTCTAAAATAAATTTGTTTTATGTCCATTCAAAAATTAGAAATACATTTAATTTTTATATACTCACAGTATAAAAGAGTTTTACCATATCCAATTATATATTGGCATGTTAGTAAAAATATTCATCACTTAAAAAATCACCTAAACATAATATACTGACTTACTGTGCATTATAATTAAATTCTTGTCTATAAACACATACTCAGGCATAAGCGAACGAAAATAACACTAAACAAAAGCATTAAGATGAAGAAAATACATATTATATCGCCAATAGTCCTTCCATTTGTGAATCTTCCAGTGGCTTGGCCACCACTATAGTCAATCCCATACCATGGATAGTTAGACTTAGCTAATGAATATTGGAGGAAATTATTGTTACCAACATCTGTTAAGGAATCACCAAAAACATAAGTAACAAGTTGTGTTGTTGCTGAAGAACCCATTGCTGCCAATGATGAGAAAACAAAGACAGCAAAAACCACCCTTAGCATTATCATTATCTTCATCTGTTTCCAACTTTATGTCCTGAAAAGTGTGATTGTGCATCATCGGATTTTATAGTATTAGCATTACCATATTTCATTATATGAACTACTGTTTCACTCCTCCAAGTTTGCATGTTTGGTGATTATTTTCCAACCCATATAGATTCTTGAGGAAATGATGGAGCCTCTCATAAGGAGTTGGCCAACTCAGAAGCTTGAGTCAGCAATATTATTATCTAATGGTCCACCTGTTCCATAAATTGTTGATTACTAGTAATAAATATTGGATAAGAATCTTACATCACGTGTGTTAAGAAAAATAAATAACTACTACACACGATTCTAGAGTTTAATTAGTACGTATTAACAGTGTATAAAAAAATTATTATCACCTAATTAAATATTTTTGTTTATATTATGTATAGAATAATAAATTGTTAACTCGAATATTTTCATGGATGGGATATATGATAAATTATTAGATATTTGTGTAAGATTATTTACAACTAACCAAAAATGCACAGAAATTAAATCTTATGACCTATTGAACGCTGAATATTTCAATGAGCAGAAGATTTTATATTTACTGTTTTTTTGGGGGGTTCAAAATTCACAGTGATAGTATGAAGTTTGAACAAATAAAATACTGGGGAAATCTTTGGTGGTTTGTCATTATGCGAATTGTGGTTGGTGAAGACAACTTGTGTTGTAAATTGTAATTTTGTTTTTATTCGGTTTGTAGAACTGTTTTAATTAACGGTTATAGTTTTTGCTTTGTTAAACATTTTATTTTGATAGAAAGTTAAAAGAAGAAAAAATGGTTTTTTTTTTTTAATTTGTCAAAAGAAGAAAAACTTTTTATGTTATGACTACCTAAGTACCTATAGTTTTCGGTCCAAAAAAAAAAAAAGAATTCATTACAATAGTTTATTAGTTTTTTTCCCCACAAAAAAAAAAAAAAGAAAGATAAATAGGTTGATAATAAATTTTCAAACGGTAATAAATCTTGTTAAAGTAAGCAAAAAGTTAAACACCCATATTAGGTGCATCTATCGTGATTGTGAAACCTTTGCTAGTTCCTTCACTCCAGCTGTGCTTGTGCTTATACTTTTGTTGTGATTTTTTCCCCAATTACTATACTTTTTCTGTGCAGTAAGTTAATTAAATTGACAAATAAAACGACAATATTGTTCACCAACTATAAATTTCATAAAATTAGGCTTGACCTCCAAAGTTTTATACAAGACGGGGTTGCTAAAATTGAATTTTATCGAGAGGCCACACAGTAGCTAGTAGTATTGAACTACTAAGGTGGTTGTCGGAAATTGGTTTTAATCCAAAATAAAGGAGCTTTCCTATAGGAAATATAGGCTGCTTGTTGCGTGAGGTGAAGATATTTGTAAATTGAAAGAAAAATCGTAGTTGAGTAAGAGATAAAATGTCATGGTAAAGAAAACTTGTTTATGCCCCACTAGGGAGCACAATGAGGTACATCAGGATCAAGCAATCTAATTGATAATTGAATTTGACAAATTGTACATGTCACATCCACTTTATAGGTCGTTGTGCAGGCAAACTACATTGTCAAAAAGAGCCAAAGCAGTGGCCCTTCATACTTGTTTGGCATCAAATTTGGCCATGGAGTAAGGCCCCTCCATGTGATAAATTCTAAGAGCTCACAAAGCTTAAACACAGTGCTAGCTTTTATACCACAACTCTAATTAGTCTCGACTGAAATTCATGACTGTGAACATTTTTGGACTTATGGTCTTACTGTGGGATAATGTGGACCAATTGGTCTAGGCGTCGTTTATTTACCAATTTATATAATTTGGGCTTTATTCTCAGGTTCTTCCCTTTATGTTTTTTTTTTTTTAATCTTCATTTATGAGTACATTCAACATACCATAGTTTATTAGTTTTTTTCCCCACAAAAAAAAAAAAAAGAAAGATAAATAGGTTGATAATAAATTTTCAAACGGTAATAAATCTTGTTAAAGTAAGCAAAAAGTTAAACACCCATATTAGGTGCATCTATCGTGATTGTGAAACCTTTGCTAGTTCCTTCACTCCAGCTGTGCTTGTGCTTATACTTTTGTTGTGATTTTTTCCCCAATTACTATACTTTTTCTGTGCAGTAAGTTAATTAAATTGACAAATAAAACGACAATATTGTTCACCAACTATAAATTTCATAAAATTAGGCTTGACCTCCAAAGTTTTATACAAGACGGGGTTGCTAAAATTGAATTTTATCGAGAGGCCACACAGTAGCTAGTAGTATTGAACTACTAAGGTGGTTGTCGGAAATTGGTTTTAATCCAAAATAAAGGAGCTTTCCTATAGGAAATATAGGCTGCTTGTTGCGTGAGGTGAAGATATTTGTAAATTGAAAGAAAAATCGTAGTTGAGTAAGAGATAAAATGTCATGGTAAAGAAAACTTGTTTATGCCCCACTAGGGAGCACAATGAGGTACATCAGGATCAAGCAATCTAATTGATAATTGAATTTGACAAATTGTACATGTCACATCCACTTTATAGGTCGTTGTGCAGGCAAACTACATTGTCAAAAAGAGCCAAAGCAGTGGCCCTTCATACTTGTTTGGCATCAAATTTGGCCATGGAGTAAGGCCCCTCCATGTGATAAATTCTAAGAGCTCACAAAGCTTAAACACAGTGCTAGCTTTTATACCACAACTCTAATTAGTCTCGACTGAAATTCATGACTGTGAACATTTTTGGACTTATGGTCTTACTGTGGGATAATGTGGACCAATTGGTCTAGGCGTCGTTTATTTACCAATTTATATAATTTGGGCTTTATTCTCAGGTTCTTCCCTTTATGTTTTTTTTTTTTTAATCTTCATTTATGAGTACATTCAACATTCGTAATCATTTTAAGCTTGAAGGCTAAAAAACGTTTAAGGAAAACATTTTGGAATAAACACAAGGGCAGTAGAACTGTAGAAGTGCTCATTCACCAAAAGCAAACTAGTATAATTTCAATTCAATCCAATGCCGAAAAAAAAAAAACTTTCAATTCAATCTATGGTACTATGGTAGATACTAATATTATCAACAAATCAGTATAAAATTGAAGCTCTTCACGTCGCAATGTACAAAAACGGGATTTAACTCCAAGTGACTTCAGTTGCTTCAGAAAATAAAAGTAAAGGTAAAAGCACTTCATACATTCTCAAGAATATATATTATAAATTTAATTCATTAAAAGGAATTTATAAATATAATTTATAGCAAGGTATTTAATATTAAACAAATAAGTTAATGTATCATATTTTAACTCAATAAAATGGATATGATAAAATATTCGGTTTGGTCAACTAATTATAACTCAAATAGTATCATTTTTCCATCCTTATCTAAAGATTTTGATTTTGAGTCTCAATCTTAACTTTTAAAAAAAAATCGGATTGGGTTCGAATATATTTTTACTCATAGTCATTAAACTCGATTCAATCTTGTCGGTTCGACTGAAAATTCAGTTACTTAGTTGGGCCAAGCCACCTTTCAAACTGTCGAGCATTGAACTCGGCAAAACCGGTTCGACCCGCTTGATTTTTATTAAAATAAGTGGACCGGTCGGTTTTCAAAACTCGGACTGGGTCCTGTTTAATTTTTTTTTTATTTTGGAAACGACGTCGTTTCCCATTCATCAAAAACCCTTTTGCCCTAGCCCCTCGATGTCTCCCTCCTCTGGTCACTCTCACTAAAGCACGAGCGCTCTCATCTCTCTCCCTGTGGTTCTTTGGATCTCCCACAGTCGCACTCAAGCTCTCTCCCTCTCTCGTCTCCGGTCTCTCTCACTGCCTTCGGTCTCGCACTGAAGCTGGTCGTCGCACTCTGTGTGAGTCATCACTGTCTCGCACTCAATCGCGCTCGCGCGCCTTCCCTGCGCTCGTCATCGCCGGCAGCAGAAGCTGCAGGTCCCGGGCTGGTCGTGGTTGTTGTCTTCTTGCTTCGAGTCTTGCCGTCAGCTTCCTCCCCGCTGTCAGCTTCCTTCCTGGAACCAGAAGCCCTAAACCCGATTTGGTGAGTTCCAACAAATTCTCATGTTCTTTCTTTTTCTGTTTTGTTGCTGTAATTCATCAATGCACTTTGATTTTGTTGCTGAAAATATCACTGAACTAATTTTTTTGTTGCTAAAAATCATCCTCATGAATTTGTTATCTTGAATAATTTGTTACTGAAATTTGTAGCTGAAAATATAACGAGCTAGTTTCTTTTGTTGAAAATAATCACGATGAATTTGTTACTTATTGTCGTAACTGGATCTTGAATTTGTTGCTGTCTTCCTCAAATAATTAATTAGCTAAATATTTTTGTTGCTGAAAATCATGGCTGAGTTTAATTTGTTAGCGATTGAACCTTGAATTTGTTGCTGTGTTGCTGAATAATCATTTAGTTAAATTTTTTTGTTGCTAAACATCATCAAAGTTGAATTTGTTACTGATTATCATAGTTGAATCTTGAATTTGTTTGTCTTTTTGAAATAATCAGTTAACAAAATTTTTGTTGTTAGAAAATCATTAGAGTTGAATTTTTTGTTGAAAATTGTTGCTGAGATGAATTTTTCTGTTTGTTCTTTTTTTGGACTAGAATTTCAAAAATATCTTCCTCACAAAAGCCATCAGAAATACCACTATCTCAAGAACAAGCATCATCAAATGAATTTTGTTCTCTCTTGATTATTTAAATTGAGAAAGTATTCTGTATTAGATTATTAGTGACTAATTCATTATTAATTTTTGCATCATTAGTTATGTCTAAAAATTGATACTTGATTTTTATTATGTTTATGAAGGCATATATTTTAACTTTTAATTTTAATTTTATTTTTATAATTTTGTATTTTTATTTTCTTATGACAGGGTCAATCGGATGAATTCGTGATCCACCGGTTGAACCACGATTGGGTCAATTATCGGTTTGGTTTTGATAACTATGTATATACCTGGTCTGGCCTGGCCTGTGTATACGCTTTTATAAATCCTTTCCTTCAAATGCAGAAGACAGGCAGCGGCTACTCTGTGTGAAGAACATCTCTTCGAGGATCGCCTTTCTTCCAACCTTTTCAACCCTTTATTATTTATCGTGAGTTTTGTTCTCAGAATCATAATTTTGAAGTGCGAAGTTTTTCTTATATCGTAAACGTGCATGTCTTCCGAATCAATCTGCCATTTGTTCACATTATAATATGCCCTATATTTTGTTGTTTGTTTGGTTTCTGGTGAATAGAGAAAGAAGAAGAAGGATGGTTCTATCGGAGGAGGAAATCAACAGGCTGTATAGAATTAGGAAGACGGTGATGCAGATGCTGAGGGATAGGGATTACCTTGTTGGGGACTTCGAGATCAAGATGAGTAGAGAAGAATTTAGAAGAAAATATGGCGAGAACATGAAGAGGGAAGACCTTGTCATCAACAAATCCAAGAAGGATAATTCTTCTGACCAGATCTATGTCTTCTTCCCCGAAGACGCTAAGGTTGGTGTCAAGACCTTGAAGACCTACACCAATCGAATGAACTCCGAGAATGTTTTCAGGGCTATCTTGGTTTGTCAACAGAATTTAACACCATTTGCCCGCACTTGTATCAGTGAAGTTGCTGCAAAATTTCACTTGGAGGTTTTCCAGGTCTGTCTTTTCCTATATGTTTATAATGTACCTCTTGAGTCATATATTCAATTTCTACAATAGCTTGAAACATCTATGTAGATTCAATTTCTATTGATTGTAGGTATTAGGAGAGTGTAGTGAGCTTAAAGAAATGGAATGGAATGAGTTAGGGTTTAGGGTATTCATATGTGAAGAGATTGAGGGTGGAAGTGGGATTTGATTATAAGATAAATGTATAGTAACTTAGTTTCATCAAAGACCTAGTTTTCATCAATTGGACTATTATACCCTAGCATTCACTATTGACTATTGAGCCCAAGTTTAATAATGCATGATGGTTCAAGAATCGAAGCTATCCGTTCAACCAATTTTAGCAACAAAATAACCCACAATCAATAGAAACCCAATATTAATTAAAATAATTTCCAACATTCCATTCTCTTTTTTTTTTTTTATAAAATATGGTTCCATCACTAACCCCAAATTGAGAAAACAGAATTGAAAGTTTGATGGAGTAGGATGGAATCTTCTCTGTTATTTTATTACTAACCATTCCACTCTATTTCATTTTGTCAAACCAAACAATGAAAACCAATTAAATCCCTTGGACTCTATTCCACTTCCCCTCAAATCACTAATCCAAACATTATTTATAAAAATAAAATTTGTTAGTTTTGGTGTTGAATTTAGAACATACTACTCATTAATAAACAACAGGATTTTATAGGGAGTCAGAGACTATTGTCCTTGTGTTTAGTCTTGCAAGCTTAGAGATAATTAATACAGTTCATAATGGTGGGAGCTGCTTAAGCTTCACATTTACCCGTATTCTTTTACCTTTTTTTTTTTTGTGATTGGAAATTTTCACCAAGAGATATATGTGCAAAGGAAATAGTGTATTAATTATTTCTTTAGGTTATCCTTTCAATGGTTAAGATTTTCTTTTTTTTCATTTCCTTTTGTATTATATTAGTTTTGCTGCTAGAAATATGGTTGCTTCTCTTTGTCAATTACAACTTGTAAGAAACCTATTGATGCAGGAAGCAGAATTGCTGATCAACATAAAAGAACATGTTCTTGTCCCTGAGCATCAAGTACTTACTGATGCAGAGAAGAAAACTTTGATTGAGAGATATACTGTGAAAGAAACTCAAGTATGTTTAATTTTGACTTATATATTTAATTCTAGAATTGTACTACAAATCTTGCAACATATTAACATGTTACTTCAACCCTAATATTTATGATGGGGTTTTCCTCAGCTTCCTAGGATTCAAGTTACTGATCCTGTTGCAAGATATTATGGATTGAAGCGTGGACAAGTTGTTAAGATAATCCGGCCAAGTGAGACTGCAGGCAGATATGTTACCTACCGATTTGTTGTATAAGAATTTCCTAAAACGTCCTGACTATATTTATGGTACGATATGCCCTCTATCGATAGATATTTATGAGAGCTTGAAGCATGGACAAGGATAAAGAACCGTGTTTTTCTTTTGGGTGTACTCTTTTTGCTATCACTTAGAAGTTATTGTTGAACCTTAGTAGTCAAACTAAGACATTCTATACTGCGGTGGTTAGTTTCCAATGTTCCGCAAAACCTGTCTTTAACTGCACGAATTCTTTTGGTTGTGCGCTCTCGGTGGATTATTCTGAATATCGGAAAATATGGTCACTCGGATTCCGCATAAAATGGCATCAGAATAGGATCTACTATTAACTTTTTTTAATTAAAATATTTTCTTTCAATTCATTATGTTTGTCATTTTAACTTGATCTTGTCATTATAACTTGGCTGTTAGGTAAAAAAAATTAGGATTTTCATGACTCAAACAATTATCACTTAGGTTATTGCGCATAATCTGGTCTATACCTGTAAATGATTAAAGTTACTAGACCAGGATAAGAATGGTTGACAGGTGTCAATACTATTTTTTGTCATGTATTTTTTAAATTCTTAGGAAACATAATATTAATTTGTTTTGGGAGTAAATTATTATTTTTATCCACAATAATTTACAATGTTGATAAATTTATCTACGAAAAAATAAAATTGATTTTATACCCCCAAAAAATGTGTCAAACCTCAAAGTGGTCTTCAGATTCGAAGTGCATCAATTTCGTTTTTGATTTTTCAATTGCATTATTTATATTCCTAAATTGGTAAAAATACACTTATTTAAGATAGCCATGTAACAACAATTGATTTAGAACATATGCATAATTTATTAATTTTTAATTCCAAACTATTTATTCATGTACAGGTTGTTATGTCCATGTATGTATTATTGTGGTAAAGTCAAAGCCCGCCTAGTAAAGAGCAAATCGAAGAATGTCTTGCTGGAAATTTGTGCCGGTGCACTGGTTACTGACCAATAGTTGATGCATTCCGTGTCTTTGCCAAAACTAGCGATATGTTATATACTGGCATTTCTTCTGTGAGCCCTGAAGAAGCTAAGTCTAGTTGCCCTTCAACTGGAAAGCCCTGCTCTTGCAATTCAAACAATGTGAATGATAAATGTGTAGTGAGTGATAATAGATATAAAGCTATTTCCTATGATGAAGTAGATGGGACCAAATATACAGAAAAGGAACTTATTTTTCCACCTGAACTCCTGTTAAGGACAATGACCTCTGAGTTTGACTGGATTTGGTGGGTTAATGTGGTATAGGCCAGAACTAAATGTTTTGAATGTAAAGGATGACGGGCTAGTGATAGGTGCTGCAGTAAGCCTATCTGATCTCTTGAGTGTTTTAAGAAAGGTTGTAACTGAGCGAGTATATGTACTGCGAGTTTAATATCAGACTTAAATCCTCTCTGGATGGCAGTTGGAGCAAAGTTTCTAATTATTGATTCCAAAGGAAACAGCAGGACAACATTGGCTGAAAATTTCTTCCTGGGATATCGTAAGGTGGATTTGGCAAGTGGTGAAATCTTGCTGTCAGTATTCCTACCATGGAATAAGAGATTCGAATATGTGAAGGAATTTAAGCAGTCTCATAGAAAGGATGATGATATTGCAATTGTAAATGCAGGTATGTGCATTCAGCTGCAAGAAACTAGCGAAAGCTGGGTGGTTGCTGATGCATCAATTGCTTATGGTGGGGTAGCTCCATGTTCGCTTTCTGCTAAAAAAGCTAAGGGATTTCTCGTTGGAAAGGTCTGGGATCAAAATCTATTACAAGATGCATTGAAAGTCCTACAAAATGATATATTACTTAAGGATGATGCTCCTGGTGGAATGGTTGAGTTCCGGAAATCTTTGACTCTAAGTTTCCTTTTTAAATTTTTTCTGTGGGTGTCTCATCAACTGGATGGGGTGAAAGAGTCGATACCGGCATCTCATCTGTCTGCCGTGCACCCAGTGCACCACCCAACAATTACAGGATCTCAAGACTATGAAATCATGAAACATGGACATCTGTGGGTTCTCCTGAGGTTCATCTATCTGCAAAACCTCAGGTTTGTTGAACTTACATGGTAAAATGACAAGCCAATTTTTTACGGATTATGCATTCTTCCTTATATCAGTTGTGAAGTGTTATGATTGGTCAAGCATGCTTGCATATTCCTTCTTCCTGTTCCTGTAGCTATTTAACTTTCAGACACATGATCTCATGAAGTACTTGTTTACCTATTGTAGTGGTATCTAAAAAGTCACTCTATAAAAACATCACATAATAAGTCATAACATAATTCTTTTTGTGGAATATTTATTCTATATTGAGTTTCTGGGATCATTATTTTAGGGTTTAAAAGAAAATTTTCTTATCATGCAAATCTTTCCTAAACATATTGCTTGTATCTTTTGGTACCTTAATATTTTTACTTTTCCTTTCTAATCTCACTTTGTATTCTCTTAGCGCTTTTGTTATGTTTGGTGTATTTCTACTCTTTAGGCAAACTATCTACTTATTGGTAGAATGCTTGATTACATGTTTAACATATTGTATACTCAGGTTACAGGAGAAGCAGAATATGCTGATGACATACAATTGCCTTCGAATGGATTCCATGCAGCCTTAGTTTTGAGCAGAAAACCCCATGCCCGGATACTTTCAATTGATGATGGTTCAGAGGCCATGTCTTCACATGGATTTGTGGGCTTGTTTCTGGCCAAAGATGTACTAGCTCATAATAAAATTGAGCCTGTTGTTTATGATGAGGAACTTTTTGCCACAGAATATGTAACCTGTGTGGGTCAGATATATAGCCTACTGAATAATATCTAACTTTTGACTATTTTATTATGATTTGAACTTGAAGAGTAAAAGGAAAAGGAACTCTCCTACTTCCTTCTTATGGTGTGCTTAGTCTATAATATTTTCTACACCATAGCCTACTGTCTAGCCATACAACAAATATCTCCTTTAAAATCTCACTTAAAATTGATATGAATTGACCACTTCTCTGCGCTTTCCCCTTCCCAATCATACTAGGATGCTCATTCATCTACCTGTTGATGGTTTCTTTTCAATTTAAGTGTAGGTTTTACCAGATCTTGAAGTCGGTGGCTGACCCTTTATAGAGTTGATGATGCATTCTTATGGAATATTTAGTCTTGGGTTAGCCTTTTCCATTATTAGTCTGTGGGATTGATATAAGTTTTCCAGGTTATTGGAGTAGTGGTGGCTGATACACATGAAAATGCAAAGGCAGCAGCAAGAAAAGTTAATGTCAAGTATGAAGATCTACCGGCCATCCTGTCAATAAAAGAGGCCATCAATGCTGGAAGTTTTCATCCCAATGCAGAGAAGTGTTTGATTAAAGGTGATGTAGATTAATGTTTTCAGTCGGGTCAGTGTGACAGAATAATTGAAGGGGAAGTTCACATTGGAGGTCAGGAACTCTTCTATCTTGAGCCACATAGCAGTTTGGTGTGGACATTGGATGGTGGAAATGAAGTTCATATGATATCATCTACTCAGGTCTTACATTTCTTTTAACCGAGCCTAAAGTTTGTAATGTTTATCTTTTTGAAGTCTCAATTTGTCTGAAATATTTAGCATGTTTTTGATATATCAAATTCTTTATGGAAACATTAGGCAATATATGATTGGACAATTGATGATAAGAGACTCAAACACTGGAAGGAAAAAAGGATGGAAAATGGTTGATAATCTATTTGTGGTTCTTCTGTTACAAAAATGATTGTGGGAGGTGGTGTTTTCTTCACTTTTTGGTCTTCTACTCTTTCTGTTGTGTTTAGCCAAGACTTTTACGATGAAGTTTTTGTTATTATCAAATTATCATTGGAACAAGCTTCAACTAGGTATGGTGAATGGTGTGGGCTTGTGTGGCCTGTAATGTATAGCTTGAACTTTGAAATAAGTAACTGAGTTGTGAAAATATCAGTGTTATTGCTTGGGACGGATCCAGGTTAGGAGGTTTGGGGGGTCCATTTGCCCCTCTAAAGAGTTTAATTTAATCTTTTTACATCTATATTCTTATGTATAAACTTTTCCCCATTATTAATTAAGTGATCCCACACTAAAGGAAAATTTAAACTTAAGTATAACTATATAAGTACTTGTTGTAGTTATGTATTATCTTTGCCACATTTACATAAATTTTCTGGTTTGGTCAGTTATTGCAGGCCCCGCAGAAGCACCAGAAATATGTTTCTCATGTTCTTGGTCTCCCCATGTCAAAGATAGTCTGCAAAACAAAGAGAATTGGTGGTGGATTTGGGGGGAAGGAGACAAGGTCAGCCTTTATTGCTGCTGCAGCTTCACTTCCAGCATATCTGTTAAATTGGCCTGTGAAGCTCACACTTGATCGAGATGTTGACATGATGATAACTGGGCAACGCCATAGTTTTCTTGGGAAGTACAAGGTATTGCTAATATCAAATACATTGGTAAAACAACTGTGGTTCTTTGAAGGTGAAGATTTTATTGTAAAATTTATTTTTTCTTAAAGATGTATTTTAGGCAGAAAATGACTATGAACTATTGTATTAAGTACTTTTGATTGCTTCTACCTGGCTTAAATTCTGAGAGACATCACTGGTTCTTCTGTTTTTAATGTGGTTGAATAATCAAATAGAGATATTATCTGATATAGGTTAGATTTACAAATGAAGGGAGTGTACTTGCATTGGATCTCGAAATTTATAACAATGCTGGAAATTCACTGGATCCGTCACTTGCTATCCTTGAACGTGCTATGTTTCATTCAGATAATGTGTATTATATTCCAAATATGAGGATAACTGGAAAGGTCTGCTTCACTAATTTCCCTAGCCACACTGCTTTCCGTGGATTTGGTGGTCCGCAAGGCATGCTCATCACTGAAAACTGGATTCATAGGATTGCTGATGAACTCAAGATGAGCTCAGAAGAGATAAAGGTAAGATATAAAACTTTGGTTTATTCTCTAATAGGTTTGTGCATTCCTCATTTCCTCACTTGATGTTGGATTTTTACTGTCATTTTTACTAAATAAGTTTCTTTCCAGCAAATTAATTTTCAGCAAGGATATATTTCACATTACGGCCAGCAACTTGAGCACTGCACACTACATCAGCTGTGGAATGAACTCAAGTTATCCTGTGACTTTGTGAAGGCATGTGAACAAGTTGACTTATTCAATAGTCATAACTGCTGGAAGAAGCGTGCCATTGCTATGGTTCCAACTAAGTTTGGCATATCCTTTACAACAAAGCTTATGAACCAGGTAATTACCATCTACAATCATGGTACTAGAAAAGCTGCAAAGAAGAGGAGAGGGAAGAGTTAAGTTACGTGGATGCCCATTTATGTTGGGCGGTTTAGTTTTTCCAAAAAAAAATACATTTAATGATAATTTGGAAAAGCTACCTCATGACCACTATAAATAGAGGCTTAAGCCCCTGTAGGTAATACACAACAACAACAATTGAATATTATTCTCTCTCTCTTTATACATATAGCAATAATAAAAGTAAATGCTATTATCTCTCTCTTTACTTTTTATACTCATTTCTATCTTTATATATATATTTATGCAATTCTCTCTCTCTTTACTTTTTATACTCATTTCTATCTTTGTATATATATATATAAATTATTATTGAGCTAATTATTTTAATACTAGAGTCTTCTATTTATACATCTTTATTTTATATATCTTTTATTTTACAACACGTTATCAGCACGAGACTCTGATCAAATTTTTAGGAAGACTCAGGTAACAAATTTTTCATTATGTCGAATCTCTCTAATCTTGAATTCAATGCTCTTGATATATCTGGAAACAATTATTTATCATGGATATTAGATGCTTAAATCCATCTTGATTCAATGGATCTTGGAGATACCATTAAGGCTGAAAATAATGCATCCCAGAAGGATAAAGCCAAAGTCATGATTTTTCTTTGTCGTCACCTTGACGAAGGATTGAAAAATGAATATCTTACATTAAAAGATCCTGCAGATCTTTGGAAAGACCTTGAAGAAAGGTATAATCATCAGAAAACGGTAATACTTCCTCAAGCCCCGATATGAATGGACGCATTTGCGTTTACAAGATTTTAAATCTATAAATGAATATAATTCTACAATGTTTCAAATCACCTCACGAATGAAATTGTGTGGGGAAAAAATAACTGATCATGATATGTTGGAGAAAACTTTCTCAACCTTCCATGCCTCGAATGTGCTCCTGCAGCAGCAGTATCGAGAGAAAGGGTTTAAAAAATATTCTGAGTTAATTTCTTGCCTTCTTGTTGCTGAACGCAACACTGAGTTGCTCTTGAAAAATCATGAAGCGCGCCCAGCTGGCGCCGCCCCATTTCCTGAAATAAATGCGGCAAATTACCCCAGAAGAGGTAAATGGCAAGGTTTTAATAATAAGAAAAATTATGGAAGGAAAAAGAATTATGTTCAAAAGAGAGGATCTCACCAGAAGTGGGACAAAGAAAAGAATATCGGGCAGAATAAATCAACCGAGGAAAAGTGTTTCCGCTGTGGTGGAAAGGGCCATTGGTCACGTACCTACCGTACCCCAAGGCACCTAGTTGATCTTTACCAGGCATCTTTGAAAAAGCTTGTGCCAAAAGAAGAATGTGTTAATACTATTATTGGCTTAGACAATGTGATTGAAGGCTCCGGAAGAGCTATAATTTTGTTTTCCGGAGGAACAAAATTCATAATAAATAATGCACTATTGTCTACCAAGTCTCTAAGAAACATGTTGAGCTTTAAAGATATTCGCGAAATGGATATCATATTGAGACTATAAATGAGGAAAATCATGAGTTCTTATGTATCACAACTCATGATTCAAATAAAAAGGTTATATTAGAAAAGTTGCCCTCATTTTCATCTGGGTTATATTATACCAAGATTAGTACAATTGAATCACATGCCACCGTAAACCAGAAGTTTACTAGCCCAAATGAATTCATAACTTGGCACGACCGATTGGGTCATCCGGAAACAACCATGATGAGGAGAATTATTGAAAAGTTTTACATGCCGTAGCACTTATTCGTTGAGGCCAACGAGTTACCATCAGTTCTCTCCTATGCAATTAGCTTTTGGCCAGCAGCCAAATGTTTCCCATTTAAGAATATTTGGGTGTGCGATATATGTTCCCATTGCACCACCTAATCGCACCAAAATGGGACCCCAAAAAAAATTGGGGATATATGTTGGATATGATTCTCCCTCTATAGTGAGGTATCTTGAGATACAAACTGGTGATGTGTTTAAAGCCCGGTTTGCGGATTGTCATTTTGATGAATCAAAATTTCCAACATTAGGGGGAGAGAATAAGCTTCCTGAAAAGGAACTTAACTGGAATGCATCATCGTTGATGCATTTAGATCCTCGATCAGGGCAATGTGAACTGGAAGTTCAAAAGATTATACATTTGCAAAGAATAGCAAATGAATTGCCTAATGTATTTTCCGATACAAAGAGGATTACCAAATCTTATATACCAGCGGAAAATGTCCCAATTCGAATTGATGTCCCAGTAGGACAAGTAGCCACTGAAGCAAATTCACGCCAGAAGCATGGTAGGGCGGAAAATGCCCCAATTCGAATTGATGTCCCAGTAGGACAAATAGCCACTGAAGCAAATACACGCCAGAAGCGTGGAAGGCCTGTCGGTTCCAAAGACAAAAATTCTCGAAAGAGAAAAGAGGTAAATACGATTCCTGTTGAAAAAGACATAGTAAAGACACCTGCAGTTGTCCAAAATTCTGATATAACACCAGAAGACGTTCAGGTACCTGAAAATTGTAAAAATAACGAGATCTCGATAAATTATGTCTTTACAGGAGAGAAATGGGACCGAAATAAGACAATTGTCAATGAAATATTTGCATATAATGTGACATTAAATATCATGCATGAAAGTAAGGATCTTGAGCCAAGATCAGTTGAAGAATGTCGACAAAGAAATGATTGGCCAAAATGGGAAGCAGCCATGAAGGCTGAATTAGACTCACTTGCAAAACGTGAAGTCTTTGGACCTGTAGTTCGTACACCAGAAGATGTAAAACCTGTTGGATACAAATAGGTATTTGTGAGAAAACGAAATGAGAAAAATGAAGTTGTGCGCTACAAAGCCCGACTTGTGGCACAAAGTTTTTCACAAAGACCCGGTATAGATTATGAAGAAACGTATTCCCCGTAGTGGATGCGATAACATTGCGTTATTTGGTCAGCTTATCTGCATATCATAAACTGCATATGCATTTAATGGATGTGGTAACAGCCTATTTATACGGCTCATTAGATCGTGATATCTATATGAAAGTCCCTGAAGGACTAAAGATATCTAAACCATCCAATGAATATTCGCAAGAGTTATACTCAGTCAAATTGCAAAGATTTTTATATGGTCTAAAGCAATCTGGACGAATGTGGTATAATCGTCTTACTGAGTATCTGGCCAAAAACGGATTCAAGAATGATGATATCTGCCCATGTGTTTTCATAAAGAAAACTACATCTGGGTTCATTATAATTGCTGTGTACATTGATGATTTAAATATCATTGAGACTCCTGAAGAGATTCCAACAATTATAAAAACTCTAAAAGAAGAGTTTGAGATGAAAGATCTTGGAAAGACTAAGTTTTGTCTCGGCCTGCAGATCGAGCATATAAAAGGTGGGATCTTTATTCATCAAACAACATACACAGAAAGGATCTTGAAAAGATTTTATATGGATAAGTCACATCCATTAAGTACACCAATGATCGTAAGATCTTTGGATGTGAAAAAGGATCAATTCCGTCCTAAAGAAGAAAATGAAGATATCCTTGGTCCTGAAGTACCATATCTTAGTGCCATTGGAGCGCTAATGTATCTTGCTAATAATACGTGACCTGACATATCATTTGCTGTGAATTTACTAGCAAGATATAGTTCCTCTCCAACCAGAAGACATTGGAGTGGAATCAAACAAATCTTTCGATATCTTCATGGGACGGTTGATATGGATTTGTTTTATCCCTATGGATCCAAGTCACAATTAGTTGGCTATGCAGATGCTGGATACTTGTCTGATTCACATAAAGGGAGATCTCAAACAGGATACATGTTCACATATGGTGGTACAGCCATATCATGGAGGTCCACAAAACAGACGATAGCAGCAACCTCCTCTAATCATGCTGAAATACTGGCGATTCATGAAGCTAGTCGTGAGTGTTTTTGGCTGAGGAGTCTGATTCAATATATTCTGTCATCATGTGGACTGATTGATCATAAAATAGCTCCAACTGTCCTGTTTGAAGATAATACAGCATGCATTGCTCAACTTAAGGGTGGATACATCAAAGGTGATAGAACAAAGCATATTTCTCCCAAATTCTTCTTCACTCATGACCTTCAAAATCAAGGGACAATTGATGTCCAACAGATCCGTTCAAGTGACAATCTGGCAGATTTATTTACAAAGTCACTTCCAAAATCCTCCTTTGAAAGATTGGTACATGAGATTGGGATGCGTTGATTTCGAGACATTAAATGATGTCGGCAAGAGGGGGAGACTGTACTCTTTTTCCCTTGGTCAAGTTTTTTTCCCATTGGGTTTTTCTTGACAAGGTTTTTAATGAGGCAGTTCTCATCACTAAAGGATTTTGTACTCTTTTTCCTTCACTAAGGTTTTTTTTCCCATTGGGTTTTTCTTTAGTAAGGTTTTAACGAGGCATAATTCTAAATGGTCATCCAAGGAGGAGTGTTGTGATAAGCTTAAGTTACGTGGATGCCCATTTATGTTGGGCGGTTTAGTTTTTCCAAGGAAAAATACATTTAATGATAATTTGGAAAAGCTACCTCATGACCACTATAAATAGAGGCTTAAGCCCCTGTACGTAATACACAACAACAACAATTGAATATTATTCTCTCTCTCTCTTTATACATATAGCAATAATAAAAGCAAATGCTATTATCTCTCTCTTTACTTTTTATACTCCTTTCTATCTTTATATATATATATTTATGCAATTTTCTCTCTCTTTACTTTTTATACTCCTTTCTATCTTTGTATATATATATACATTACAACATATAATTTTATTATATATATATAAATTATTATTGAGCTAATTATTTTAATACTAGAGTCTTCTATTTATACATCTTTATTACAACATATATATATATATATAAATTATTATTGAGCTAATTATTTTAATATTAGAGTCTTCTATTTATACATCTTTATTTTATATATCTTTTATTTTACAACAATATAAACCAATTATACTTATATATCGAGGTATATTTCTACTTGCCATGTCATATACTATTTAACATATCACATTATTTTTATAGTGTACTCAAAAGATGGGCTCAATTTTTCGATATGTATATTGTGTGTGTTGTGTCTTGTTATAGAGATTGGTGGTGCTAGACCTGAATGTGGTGGCAGCTTTTTCTGAAAAATAAGTAGAAGAAATCGAACAATTCGATTTCTTTGTTAGAGAAAGTAAGTACACAAATCGGACAGTTCGATTTATATGGGAGGAAAAATTTGAATTTGAGTTTTGTGATCAGACCGTCCGATTTCAATGTAGTTTTTTTTTTATTTCGGGAGAGAACAAATCGGACAA
>NC_029791.2:14067934-14068855 GCF_000816755.2 Arachis ipaensis | reverse complement strand
AAATTGGACCAACCGATTTGTTTTATATATGTGTGTGCGCGCGTGTGTGTGCAACTCATACTCGAGTTGGCAAATCTCTTCTTCCCTCAGCCCCTCTAGAACTATCGTTTTCGTTTGTGCTTGAAAAAAATTACAGTGAAGTTCATGTTTATGTGAAGAAAAAAATAGATGATAGAGTCATATTAAAAGTATATTATTTTGGTAAAATTTTGTTACAAAAATCTGAATGAGTAAAATTTGTTTGTAAAAATCCGTTAGATATTGTTATTCTATTCACAATCTCATTTGAAGAAAAATGTGTGATTTGTGAGAAGATAGATTTTGAAATATCAAAAAGAATATCATGTATTTTATACAGGTATCCTACACCGGTATTTGGTGGATTCGTTCAATTTCAAACCAAATATGTAACTGATGAAGCGAGCATGCAAGAGATGTTTTCAATGTATATTGAAAGTCACTCTCGGATGTCGTTCATTGAGTTGTATATTGAGTTCAAACAATCTAAAGCCGACCAAAATATTGAACGGAAAGATTACAATAGTGACAGTGAGGAAGAGTTTGAAAGCAATTATGAGGTCATTGATTCACATGGAGACGAAGATCAAGCTGATGGCACTATAGAGGTAAATGTGACAGAAGTGGCAAATGCATTGGTAAACCAACATCCGTTTAAGGAGCCATCTTTCATGCGCACTTTGGATTTGGAGGCCATGCATGCTCCGGAGTTTTTTGAATATATGAATGCAGGTACGTAATTGCCTATATTTATACGAAAGATTAGAATTTTGTTATAATTTATATTGATTAGTGAGATTAATTAATTACGTGACATGTGAAAATATAATTAATTAACATTTGTTTATATCTTTATTTAGTTAAATTTAAGATAATACTTTTTTTATTTAGTTATTGATTTGG
>NC_029791.2:14051400-14067843 GCF_000816755.2 Arachis ipaensis | reverse complement strand
ATATAACTGTCATCGTAGTAGAAATTCTTATTATGGCAGATGATGAATTTGTCGTGAGAATGAAATTCACTTTCAGAAAAGTTGTCATTATGGTGATGAAAGATTATATCATCTATAGAGGTGTAGACTATTGGGTATATAAGTTGGAATCATTGACATTTTATACCAAGTGTACACTGTAACAACTTAATTTTTGCACTAACGCGAATTTTTCTTAAAATAATATTTTAAAGAGATTAGTTTTATTTTGACGAGTCGACATGGAACCCTGAAGTAAAATAAATGGTAATATTATGTTATTTATTTATTTATTTTACTCGCTCTAATTATAATGGAGCCTAGATAATAATATTAATATTATTATCAAGTCCGACTTTTGTCGATAAAAGTAATTATTGGTATTTTTTGATGAGTTTAGAATTGTTAAAGTTTCATCAAATATCTTTATATTCGTAAATTATTAATGTCATTTATATTAGTAACTCATATATATTTAACCTTATATTATTATTATTGTTGTTGTTGTTGTTGTTGTTGTTGTTGTTGTTGTTGTTCGGTAGGTCGGTTACCGGACGGTTCTGGGTTGTTTGTTGGGTGTGAAGGTGGGTCCCTACCTCGGCCTGGGTCTTGGGGATGAGAAACGTGAGCTCCCGACTTCCCGGGTTCTTCGTGAGCGGAGGGAGAGGTGCCACCTGCAAGGACACTCCGACGCTCAAGTCAGTCTGGTGTGCAGGTGGTAAGGAGAAAAGTGGTGGTGACGTACCTTGAGAGAGGGGTAGGACCCTCCCCTTATATACCTTGTCAGTGTATGGGTCCCACGAGGGGAGGTCTTCTTCCTGGAAGCTTCGCTTCCCACAGCTGTCAAGTAGCTGTCAGCAGGACGCGTGTCCGGGCCGTAGACCCGGCGGGTTACACATTCCGACCCGACCGTGCAGATCGGTTTACCCATGGGCCAGGCGGCAATTTCGCTCTGCTGGGCTGGGCCGTAACAGTGCCCCCAACGCGCCAGCTGCTGTCGCGAGCACCGTTGATGGCGCGTTCCTTTTTCCCTCGCAAAGTCTTCGTTTCGCCGGTCCCCCGTGGTGAGGACGCGCCTTCTGTGCGCGTGCAGACCTGTTCGCTGTTGGGGTGCGCCCTTTGTTGCCTCGTTTATCGCACTGGGCATTTAATTCTCTTAATGGCAATTCAAAACCTCGCGAGAAAAGACCATTATACCCTTGTCCTTTGCACTTCTCAGAGCTGGTTTTCCTTGCGGTTTTCGTTTGGTTTCATTTCAGTTCTGCTACATTTCCTTTGCTTTCTCCTCTTTCTCTCGAGAATCTTCATCGCACACCCTTGCTTCATCTTGCTCCACATCAAGTCCTCGATCTCTTTCCATTATCATCCTTATCTTGGTAAGCTTCCTATTCTTTTTCTTAATATTGGTGTTTATTCTTCTGGCTCTGCATGCGCGTTTGTACTGTTGGGATGAACTGCCTGATGTGAACTGCGTATTCGCCTGTGTTTTAGCATTAGGTAGATGCTGTAGGGGGTTACCATTCTAGAATTTTGTTTTTCCTGGCTTTATTCTGATGATTATAGTTAATGGATAGGAAAATTGTAGTTGCTGGTAGTGCTGTAGTTTTTTGGTAGTACTTCCGACCTCCCGACCTTATAGACTGATTTTGAGTGGTGCCCCCACTGTAGGTATGGCTCAGCGTCCTGTCGTAAGGGTCGTGAGGCCGGCTCTGTACGACCGATACGCGTGGGTGACATCGGATGTAAAGGATACCCCTAATCAGATGTCCCTAGAGGAACTTACGGAGTTCCGACAGGCCGACTATCTCTGCGGAGGGATCGACGAGGAGGCTAACTACACGGCCTTCGTTCCTGCCGACCATGAATGAATATATGAATTGAATCTGCACTCCCCTCAGGTCCCCGACTGGATGTGGCTGTATAAGGCCATGTTCACTCGCTTGGGAGTTCGCCTTCCCTTCTCCCCTTTTCAAATGGCGCTGCTGAATTGGTGTGACGTAGCACCGTCCTAATTGCATCCGAACAGCTGGGCATCCATCCGCTGTTTCGAGATGGTATGCGAGTACTTGGAGCTGCCGGTATCCGTCGAAGTATTTCTTTTTCTTTTCAACTTAACAAACCCCACCCTTCCAAGGAGGGGAGGGCCAAAAAGGGCTATATGTCCTTTCGGGCGGCCCAAGGCAAGCGGATCTTCGGGGTATTCAAAGATTCCTAACATGGT
This sequence comes from Arachis ipaensis, assembly GCF_000816755.2. Lineage (NCBI taxonomy): Eukaryota > Viridiplantae > Streptophyta > Magnoliopsida > Fabales > Fabaceae > Arachis > Arachis ipaensis. Next base: position 14,065,604 of record NC_029791.2, on the reverse strand, counting down.
TTCAAGGACAAGTACTTCAAAGTCTGTCCTACAGAAGGTCGTAATCCCTTCTGGTTGACATTAGAAGGGGAACGCCGCATACCGACCTACTAGAGTTTCGGGGCGGGAGCTAATGCCTTCACGAAAATAATGTATAAGGGGTTATCCCCGGAGAATAAAAGGGTTGCCGACGTGTTGTTGGCCATTTTTGGAAAAAATCTCGTTAACCCCCATCTCCTTATGGGCGATCGGGATATGGCTAAGAATTATATACGTGAGTAGCCGTCTAGTGATTTTTTGTTGCTTACATGTTTTGGATTTCCTGCCCGATTTGTTGGTTAACTGTTTTCAGTGTCTCATTGCAGTATCGATGTTTGCCGAGGTGACTGGACTTGAGGGTTTATTCAAAACCTTCTTAGCTGGTAATGATGACGACTCCGTGACCCCCGCTCAGGAGACCCCTGCTGACGACGTTATTGAGCCTGAGGTCCAGTCCCAGTCTGCCCAGGGGGAGGGGACTGGGGCCAACGCCTCTTTGGGTCCTCAGCTGGAGGTGGGGGATGGCTCGGGGTCCCGACCTGAGGGGGCCGAGGAGGAAGGAGATAATCCAAGGAAAAGGAAATCACCTGCTAGTCTTGAATTTGAAATAATTGAGGAGCCAAGGAAAAAGAGACCGTCTTCCAGCCCGGAGGGGGCTCTTACCGTTATAGAGAAGAACTTTGATGCCGGGAGCTTTATTGATTCCCAATTACTCCCCGGCACGGAGGACTTCTTTTATGGTGGGGACCTCTCTTCCCAGGCGAGGTGGATGTACCGCACTCTGCTCAGGGGAGCCGCCATAGCTAGGAAGGCTGAGTTTGCTTTGGCAGGGTCCCGATCTCTTGAGGTGAAGCTTGATTCTTCGGTTAAGGCTAACGCCAAATACAGGGAGGAAGTGAAGTTGCTTCGGGAGTAGCTCGCAACTGCCAAGGAGAAGGCCAAGTTGGCCGAAGAGAAGGTTAAGGTTGCTGGCGACAAGTTGCAGTCCGCGGAGGAGAAACTGAAGACATCCAACGCTGTCGTGGTCCGTCTCACTGAGCGGGAGCTTACCTTGGAGGGTCAGCTTAACGCTTCTCAAGGTCGGGTGGCTGAATTGGAGAAAGAGCGTGATGCTGCTCTGTCCTTGGTCAAGACGGCTCAAGCTGAGACTGCTGAGTTTAAGAAGAAGTATAAAGAGATCGTCAAACAGGGCAAGAATGCCATCCTGATGACCGAGGAGGCTCTCAAGGCTCAGGTGAAGCTGCTGTCTCCCGACTTCGACACCTCGGCCGTTGGCGTTTTCAAGACTATCAAGGATGGCAAGATCGTCGATATTCCGAAGAAGTGACTCCTCTTTGCAACTTGTACTTTTGTAACTTGTAATGTTTATTACCTTTTTGTATTGTTCGAATTTGTTTGCCGCCTGGCCGGCATGTGACAAACCGCTTTTTCCCGCCTTGTCGGCGTTTACTTTTCTTTTTGCTCTTTACCGTGTTGTTGGTATTAACTATTTATGACTGTTTTACCGTTTAGTTGGTAATTAGCGGAGCCAAGTCGTGGCTTTCATTATTTTAATAGCCGCATATTTTGGCGTACAATTTCGTGATTTCTGGGGTGATTAGTCCCGGGTTACCGTATCGGCTTGAGGCCGTTTACTCATCATGGTGGCTTAATTAATAAGTAATGAATGCCGATAAAAAGGAGGAGATGACAAGTAGTTTATAAATGGTAACAGTAAATGGCCGAAACTTAAAGTGGTTCAAACGCAAAATGATAACAAGTATATGACAAACAGTTCATCATAGCGGGCTCTTACTAGGCCGGCGGGTTCGTTCTAGGGATAGAATCTTCTCAGATTGCCCGTGTTCCATGTTCTCAGGACTTCCTTGCCGTCTAGTCGCTCCAGCTTGTAGGTGCCATTGCCGATCACCTCTTTCACTCTGTAGGGACCTTCTCAGTTTGCCGTCAGCTTTCCTTCCCCTGGTGTCGGGATCCCGATATCATTTCGCCTTAGGACTAGGTTGTTCCGCTCAAACTCTCTCTTGAGCACCTTGGTGTTATAGCGCAGGGCCATTCTTTGCTTTAGCGCCGTTTTTGACAAGTGAGTCATCTTCCTGGCTTCGTCTACCAGGTCCTTTTCCACGACTTCTTCGACTCCTCCTAAGAGTAGTCGTGGGCTCGGCTCACCGATTTCCACAGGTATTACTGCATCTACCCCATATGTGAGCCGAAAAGGTGTTTTCCTGGTGGCCGACTGTTGGGTTGTACGGTAGGACCAAAGAACTGAAGCCAGCTCGTCTGCCCAGGCTCCCTTCTTCTGGTCGAGACGCTTCTTGAGGCCCTGCAAGATGACCTTGTTCGCGGCTTCAACTTGTCCGTTGGTTTGGGAATGCTCAACTGACGAGAGAACTTTTGCTTTATGCCCAAACCGGCAAGGAACTCTCCAAAATTTTTATCAACGAACTGTGTCCCGTTATCCGAGATGACGGCTTCCGGGATACCGAATCTTGCTATTACCTGCCTCCACATGAACTTCCTGCAATTTGCCGAGGATATGCTAGCCAACGGCTCGGCCTCTATCCACTTTGTATAATAATCAATGGCCACTATTAGGTATTTGACCTGTCCTGGCCCGACCGGGAAGGGTCCTAAGAGGTCGATTCCCCATTGTGAGAAAGGTCGGGAGGCCGTCAGTAGGCTAAGTTCAGTTGCTGGCGCTTTGTAGAAGTTGAAATTCTCTTGGCATCTTTTGCACCTTTTCACGAACTCCTTAGAATCTGCCATCATAGAGGGCCAGTAATATCCAGCTCTGACGAGTTTCTTGGCTAAGGCCTTTCCTCCGATGTGATGGCCGCAGCACTCTTCGTGGACTTCCCTGAGAACGTAGTCCATTTGGTCAGGGCGCAAGCATTTCAGCAGTGGTTAGCTCAGTCCTTTTTTAAACAACTGGCCCTGTATGATTACATACTTAGCCGCTTTTTTCCTTATTGCCTTGGCCTCCTTCTCGTTGCTGGGGAGCTTAGCCTTTTCCAGGAAGTCGACGATCAGGTTTATCCAAGAGGGATCTGCCTGGGTTAGATGTAAAGACACTGTCGGTTCTTTTATCAAACCCTGAATGAGAGACCGGTTGCCCGTTCTTGGTTTTGTGCTCGCCAGCTTTGACAGGAGGTCTGCCCGTGTGAGAAGTTACGACCTACGAGTCGCTACATATCTCCACCCGGGTAGCTCTGACCTCTTTTACTAGAGCTAGCCCGCACAGCAGGGCCTGGTATTCTGCCTGGTTGTTCAATACTGGGAACTCGAATTTGACTGACTGTCGTATACAACTCCAGCTGGATTTTCCAAGATGATTCCTGCTCCTCCGAATGTTTGGTTGGACGCTCCATCCACATGGAGCTTCTACCGTGTGTTCGGTACCCCGGCCGGATTCCCCGTCACTTCTACCAGGAAGTCAGCCATGGCTTGAGCTTTGATCGCGTGCCTGGGTTCATAATGTAGATCATATTGGGAGAGTTCAACAGCCCAGGTCATCATTCTACCCGCTAGATCGAGCTTCTGGAGTACTTGTCGGATCGCCTGATCCGTCCTAACGACTACTTGGTGACCCTGAAAGTACTGTCGCAACCACCGCGACGAGGTTAGGAGCGCGTATGCCACTTTCTCCATCTTGGTATACCTTAGCTCTGCTCCTTGCAGCGCTTTACTCAAAAAATATATCGGTTGTTGGGCCTTTCCCTCTTCTCACACCAAGACCACTGCCAAGGCTTCATCGGTTACCGCCAAATATAGGTACAGCGCTTCTCCGTTTCTAGGCCTCGCAAGGACGGACGATGTGGAGATTATCTTTTTGAATTGTTGGAAAGCCTCCTCACATGTCGGGGTCCACTCGAACGCAATCCCCTTCTTCATCAGGTTAAAGAAAGGCAGAGCCTTGGCCGCCGACGCGCTGAGAAAACGGGATAGTGCGGTGAGTCTGCCCGCCAACCTTTGGACATCTTTCACGCTTCCCGGGCTCTTCATCTATAGGATGGCTTCACATTTTTTTGGGTTGGCTTCCACCCCCCCTTTGGGTTATCATGAACCCCAAGAATTTTCCAGCTTCGACAGCGAAGGCACACTTCAACGGATTAAGCCTCATTCTGTGTCAACGAAGAGAGGTGAGGACGTTTTCCAGGTCACTTATGAGGCCGTCAGCTTTGTCAGTCTTGACCAAGATATCGTCCACATATACCTCTACCGTCTTGCCGATGAGGTCTCTGAAGACCTTGTTCATCAACCTTTGGTATGTGGACCCCGCGTTCTTCAGTCCGAACAGCATTACTTTGTAGCAGTATGTCCCTCCTGGCGTTATGAACGCCGTTTTTTCTTCATCTGGCTAGTGTATCGGTATCTGATTGTACCCAGAGTAGGCATCCATGAAGCTCAGATACCGGTACCCCGCCGCCGCGTCCACAAGAGCGTCAATGTTGGGCAGGGGGAAGGAGTCCTTGGGACATGCTTTGTTAAGGTCGGAGTAATCCACACACATTCTCCACTTCCCGCTGGATTTCTTAACCAAGACCACGTTCGATAGCCAAGTCACGTAGTCGAGTTCCTGAATGAAGCCCGCTTCTAGTAAGCTGGCCGTCTGCTGGTGGATCAACCGGCTGCTGCGTGTTCTTTCTTTCTGCTTCCATTCTTGCTTGTGGTGCATCATTCATGAAAAATAGAAAATAATACCGTAAGATGAGAGAATACAAAAGCAAAGAAGCGTAAATTGTTGGAATAAGGTAAATCACTAGAATGAAGTGAGTGAATTAGTGTGACATTAATGAATTAAGTGTGTGAGTTCTAAGATGCATGTGGTCTAGAACACACACTAGCATAAAAAGAACTATGTCATGGTTACACAAAAAGGAACATGCACTTAACTCATTCTAGGGTGCTTGAGATGCTCTGAACTCGTAGGTTAAGACAACCAAACAAGCAATGAAGAAGCATGAAAGCATTCAAACCAAAAACATATGGATGCATATAATCAAAAAACACAATGCATTAAGATAAATGCACAACATCTAACAAGAAATTGCCTAATCAAAGAAAAGAGTTCAAATCACATGGTGGCCAAATCATGCAATTTAAAAAGTTTAAGAAGCATGAGGGCAATACTCATTCACTTGGTATTCACAAACATTAGGCATTAGGAACTCAAAACCAAGTAGTAAATTGTAACCTCACAAAGAATCCAACAATGGATATCCAAAAACACTAATGCTAAGATAGCATTCAGTTAATAATAAGCGGCAATAAACAACAAACAAAATTAATAATCCAACACTTATAATTAAAAAGAGAAAATGAAATGAAAATTAAACTAACTAACTAACTAACTAACTAAAAGAATTTGTTATAGATGGTGTTTGGTAGTGTTGGATGATGGGTAAGAGGTGGAAAGAAAAGAGAAGAAGAGAGAAGAAGGAAAGAAATGGAAAGAAGAGAAGAAAAGAAGATGGTGAAAGAAGGCTATCCACGCGTACGCGTAGAGTGACGCGTGTGCGTGGGTGGGTGAAATGGTAGCGACACATACGCGTGGTGTGTTATTCAGAGCGTCGATGCGTACGCGTCCTTCACGCTTACGCGTGGGTTGGCTTGTGCCAAAGGCACAAAACGCGCACATTTCAGGCACAACTCTCGGGTTTTTGGCTGGGAGGTGGAAATTTTGAATCCACGCGTACTCGTGAATGACGCGTGCGCGTGGATGGTCGAAAAACTTGGGCTCACGCATACGCGTGGGGCACGCGTACGCGTGGGTTGGTGCTCTGTTTTTCAAAATTTTTCCAAGTTCTTGCACCAAACCAAGCATTCCAAATCTCCAAATAGCTACCAAAACACCATAAAACCTTATTTATCATATCAAACTACCAAATAAACTCAACAAACCAAATAAAACATGAAATTAAACTAATTACCAATATGTACAAAAGATAAAATGAAAAGATTTTACCATGGTGGGGTGTCTCCCACCTAGCACTTTTATTTATTGTCCTTAAGTTGGACTTATGGAGAGCTCCTCATCAAGATGGCTTGTGCTTGAATGCATCCTTGAACATCCACCAATGCTTGAATTTCCAATAAGCTCCATTCTCTAAAATTAATGCCATCAAGCTTTGATGGAGTTCTTCACAAGCTAAGGGCTCCCAAAATTGATCCTCATGTATTCCCGGATCCCATATCTTGTTTCTACACTCATCTTCAAGTTGATCGTTATTAGTTCATTTAGGTGGTAAGTAAGATGAATTCTCAATCAAGCGACCAAACTTCATCCTAGACCCAAGCAATCTAGTTCTACACCAACTCTTGCAATTAAGCCTTGAACATGTAACCATCATGAACTTTGAATTACAATGCCAACTACTAATCATCTCCCTTTTTCTCTTAAAGCCACAAAGAGCTCTAAGTTGCCCATTCGTCTCAAGCAAACCATATTCAAGTGGAATCATAAAACTTAGAGATGAGAGATTTACCCACTTGAATGAAAGAATGGATGGTGATGGCTTGGGAAGAAGTGTTTCCAATGTCCTTGCAAGCTTCACTCCCTTGTGTTCTCCCTTGATTACCTCCACCTCTTTACAAACTTCTTCAATTCAATCCTTTGTTTATCAATTTCATCTAACTCTTCTCTATCACTCAAATCATAAATGGGAGGATGAGAGAAATCTACTTCCTCAACACTTTCAAATTCACCGGGAGAAGGTTCTTCAAGTTCAAAGGATTCATCACCAAGAAGTTTTGATGCATGATCTTCATCACCATGGGAACTTAATTCTTGCTCTAGTCCCTCCAAGTCTTCATTCAACAATTGTTTTGGAGGTTGTACACACTCCTCCTCAACATCAAATTCAATCCTCTTGGAGGGGTTTTCTATGACTTTAGATTCCCATGAAGGTTTCGCATCTCCTAGGTCTTCAACCACTTCTTCCTTTTCTTTAACAAGCATAGGTTCCTCCAATTGTTCTAACACAAAGCTACATTCCTCCTTTTCCACTGGAGTTTCCAATCTATCCTTCATGCTATTCTCTTCAATTGATTCTCCACATGTGGCCATGGGAGTTCCTTGAGTGCTTAAACATTGGTAGGCTAATCGGTTTACCACCTCTATCAACAAGGCCATGGATTTTAGTGCCTCCCTTTGCATTTCTCTTTGCTCTTGAAGTAGCAAAGTGAGAGAATCATCCATTGGGGCTTGGGGTGAATAGGATGGTTCATTATTTTAGAGAAAATGTTCATAATAGAAAGGTGGTTCTTCTTGGTACAGGTATGGAGGTGGTGCATATGAAATGTATGGTTCTTGGGAGTATTGATGTTGGAATTGTGGTGGCTCTAAAGATTTTCTTACATAGTGGTCACAAGGATGAGGTAAAGGTGATTGGTCATATGATGGATAAGGGTCATAGAAAGGTATTGGGTGGAAAGGGACTTGTGAGTATGGTTGAGGGCTATGTTGAGGAGGTGGTCCATAGGCATGTGGTGGTAGTTGTTGACAAGTACAATAAGGACTACCACATCCATTAGATTGATATGCATTAGGATTGGAGTTATACTTATATGAGATCGGAGGAGGTTGTTGTCAAGAAGGTTGAGCATATGCTTGAGGCTCCTCCCACCTTTGATTGTTTCATTCTTGATGCATATTCTCATTGTAATATCCATTTCCTACAACATAGTTGTAACCAAAGTCATAGCCAAAGTGGTGAAAATTCATGATAACAAAGACAAAAAAAAGCACAAAAACAAGGAGGTAAAATCTAACTACTAAATCAAACAAGCAAATCAACAAAAGAGAGAACTATTTATAATATTCACATATATACAATAACCAATAACAAGCGCACATTTGTAAATCCCCGGCAACGGCGCTATTTTGATGAATGGAAAATTGATGGTATAGAATTTCACAAATGAAATCTCGTTGCAAGTATAGTTTCTAAACCAACAAATAATCCTATCATACAAAAAAATTGTTTGTCACAAGTAACAAACACCAATAAAAATAACCAAAGTATTCAAATCTCGGGTCGTCTCTCAAAGGAATTGTAGGGAAGTGTTCTTGTTATTGGTTATGAGATGTATATTTTGGGGTTTTAGATAAGGGACAAGAAAAGTAAATTGCAAGAATTAAACTAATGGCTAAGAAAGCTCTTGGCAAGAAATGAGAACTAGAAGTCCTATCCTCATTATCCTCCTCAATTGTGACAAGAATTGTCCATTGCTCCACTTAGTCAACCTCTAACTATGAAGGAAAGTCAAGTGAAAATAATCAATTTGATTCCTCAAGTCCTAGTCAACTCCTAAGGAAAGACTAGCTTTAGTGGAATTCAAATCAACTAGCAACTTTCAATTATCAATCAACAAAAGAGTTTGATAACTTAAGAGTCTCCAATTACTCAACCAAAGCCAAGAGGAAAAAATCTACTCTAACATCCTTCCAAGCATTTTATCAAACACTTGGAAGGCATAAAAGGAAAGTAAAATCAAATTGTAAGAAAAGTAGATCTACACTACCAATTCCAAGAAATTAACAACAACAATTCAAATCAACAATAAAGGAACTCGAAACATAAATTGCATTAAAAGAGAAATAGAAGAAACAAGAGTGCATCAACATAAAAGGAAAGAATTACAAGAATTAAATGCTAAACTAGAGAGAGGAAAGGTAGAAGGATAAGGAATTGAAGAGGAAAAGTAAATCAAAGCATGAATTAAACTTAGATCTAAAAAATCCTAATCTACATCTAACTTAATTCTAGAGAGAAGAGAGAGCTTCTCTCTATAGAAACTAACTCTAAACTAAACTATGTGATCCCCCCTCCCCCCAAAAATCAATTATGAGCTTCCCCCCTTTTCACTCCTCTTGATTTCTGCATATGATAGGCTCAGAAATGAGTTGAATTTAGGCCTGGGAAGCCCAGAATTTGCCCCCAGCGGTTTCATTTTAATGAAGTCACGTGTGAGCATCGACGCGTACGCGTGGGTCACGTGTACGCGTCGCTTGGCATTTTTGCTTTCCACGTGTACGCGTCATGTACACGTACGCGTCGCCGTGCGACTTCAATTCCACGCGTGCGCGTCGATGAATGCATCCCAAATCCTTGATTTTCCATGATTTCTCCACTTTGCATGCTTTTCTCTTCAATCTTTTGATTCATTCCTAGCCTTTTCAACCTGAAATCACTCAACAAACGCATCAAGGCATCTAGTGGAATTAAAGGTGAATTAAACTTAGCAAATTTAAGGCCTAAAAAGCATGTTTTTACTCATAAACACAATTTAGGACGAAACTATGAAACCATGCCATTTTATTGAATAAATGTGGAAAAAGTGGATAAAATCCACCTAAATTAAGCACAAAATGTACCACGAAATAGTGGTGCATCAAACCGCAAAGCAACCAATGTGGATGTAGACCTCATTAAGTACACTTGTTCATGCAACATATGACAACTAACTGGTACCTACTGTACTCACTCTAACTCATTCGTTATGTTGGTTTGTTGTGATTATTCTTTCTTGTTTTGTTACCATTGGTTAATTTTCCTGCATTACCTCAGGCATGCCTTGCATACATGCACTTGATGCCATTAGGAAGAAATGCAACTTGCCACAAGACTATGTGCACCCATGGCTATGTATGGAGTCAATCAAGAGGACATATGCACACTGCATTAAACCTGTACCAAGTGCAAAATTTTGGCCGAGAACTGAATTCTCATAGCCAAACCCACCCATCATCAAAAGACCAATTAAACGGCCAAAGGTTCATAATAGACAAAAAGATCCTGCTGAGCCATTGATGCAAAGAGAAAAATTAAAGAAGTCATTCTCTGTGTCTTGCAGCAAGTGTGGTGAAAAGGGCCACAACTACAAAACTTGTAAAGGAGCTCCTTCCAACCTCAATTGAAAGACAAAGACAAAGTGGCCTAAGAAGAAGGGAGCTAGCACCTCCCAATCACCAGTGATGCTTCCTCTGTCACAATGAGTTCTCCCACCAGATGTAAGATCACTTTAATGATTATAGTGTTTTTGTTTATACACCATACATGCCTAGCAGTAACTCAGTCCTAGTACATTGGTAAGGGATTATTCTGTCTTAGTACTATACTAGTCAGGGATTAATATGTCCTAGTACTATATTCTTCAGAGATCAATCTATCTTAGTACACTATTCATTAGAAATTAATCTGTCTTAGTATAATCTGTTAATCTGTTACACTACTATGCCCAGGATGCTTCTAACAGCCAACCAGGTAGCTCAACAAGCCACCAACAACACTTTACTGTAATGATGCATTTGTTTGTCATTGTAATCTGATTGGTATATGCATTGATTAAATCTCATGTGATGTGCTTTATGTTTTGTCATGTTTTGGTGTCCTCCCACTCCAAGTTATGAATGCAGCTGGCTCAAGTCCTCGAAATGTTACACCAGGTCCAACAAGAGTGACAAGGTCCACACTTGTGATAGCACCACCAAGACTAACAGTTACTCAAGCCAGCCCACCGGCCCTAACTTCAAGCAATCCATTTAAACCTCTAGGAAAAGCTCCATCCATGGTCAATGACACAACTCGCCCAAAATAATCAAAGTTCAGACTAGAGCAGAAAATTTTCAGGCCACCAGCTCCACTTGCTTAAGGTCCAATCCCATCTAACACACAGTAGGCAGCATCAGTTTAGGAACTTCTCCAAGGACTAACTCCATCTAACACACAACCTGCTGCACAGAGTCAGGAGGTTCCACCACCAACTTTACCAAGTGCATCAACATCCAAAGAGACAAAGGAGTGAAGAGTTGTGCCATTATGTTATTTTGGGATAAATGTGTGATGTTGTAATAGTTAATAGCAAATTTCAAATACAATTTTCTTTTTTTTGTTACCTGTTTTTTGGTTACTGACTATTGGTCAAGTGAAAACTTGTTAATAGTAATATGACATACATGTGTATACATTACTGGCAAACTGATTTTTTTTTTTTTGGAATCAGTTCTAAACATGGATGTTTACTTTTATAGCTTTAATGTCAGTTCTTAAATGTTTGATTACTTGTTATTTTGCTAACTTTAATTTCATACATACATTGTAACATATAGGTTAAAAATTGATACAGAGTATTCAAATAATTTATACAAAGGACATGCTGAATTTTTTTTTTTTTGACAAAAAATCACCACATTTATCTTGTTCAATCATTGATTAATTCTTACAACTTAAAACAGCAACACTCAGGACAATAAAAATAACACACATACACCACCTTATTAGTTTTTTTTTCATCTCTAAAACTATTATCCTCTTCTCCAAATATGTGATCCTATTTTTCATGTCTTGCTTCCAGTGATACTCTTCAACATCTCCAATTTCCTTCTCTCCCAAATACCTTGTATCAGTTATCCCAAGTCTTGCAATGTGCTCATTAAGCTACAAAAAAATTTGCAATATAGTTATCTTACCTACAAAAAATCAGTCCACAAAACTCAGAAAAAAATTGGTATTCGAGAATAAACCCCAGAAATAATCTATTAGGATTGCTGCTCGTCTTCGACATGAACAAGATTGCATATACTCCACAAAAGTGCTTTGGTGAGACACCATCTTTGTCTTCCTTCCCGTTAGGAACCGAACTCGCAGCGAACTGGTCTTGTCTTCCTCCACCTCCACTTCCACTTCTTCTTGAGATTGATGATATTCCATCGGATGCCATGGGACGAAATGTTTTCTCTCTTCGTTCAGCCACTTCACTGTTTCTGTACATTCGAAGGATTAGGGCTCGAGAATTTGAAAGATTGGGGGTGGTGCTGAAGCAGCATCGTTTTGGTGCGTGGGAACTAATATGTCTTGTTTTCGAAAGTTACAAGCCACGTGTGATTCCGTAACGGCCAGGTTAGCGCTATAGGAGTCACGTCAGACTTTTTCGTCAGGTCCCATGGAGTGACTTCAACGGAGGGCTAAATTTATCTACATTTTAGAAGAGTCATTTGAGAACAAAAATATCCGCAAAAATAAAAAAGTTAGGACCTATTTGTACTTTTTTTTTATGTAATTATAAAATTTTAAATTTTATTAGTTTAAAAATTATTAAATTTTTAATATTTTTATTTTAATTTATATTCATTGACGGTTCTCGCTACCTTGCTCGTGAGTCGCGAGTCGTCAGTGGTGAGGTGAAGAAGAAGGAATAACAGTGAGCTGCAACTCTTCGCTGTAGCAGAGTCTCAAAACGGAATCTGTATCAGAATGCCTCGAAACGATGACATTCGCTTCATTTCTTCCTCGATTAGAATCCCACCTCCTCCCAAACCCCTAAAGAGATGCCCCTTCGAAACCGCACGTTCTCACATCGCTCAACTCGTTCGCTCCTTCAACACTCACTCCAACGAGTTGACTCGTTCCGTACTCCTATGCTGCGCCACGCTCTCCCTCACCGGCAAAAGGAGACCGTCCTCTCCGATTCTCTGCTCCGCTTCGCTGTCACTTGCCGAGTCGACTCAGCCGCAGGAAACTCAGCTCAAGGGGATATCTTCGCCTTCTTCTTCTTCTCCTGCTTCGGTTCGACAGAGCGAAGAGAGGGTTCTGATAAGCGAGGTGCTGGTTCGGAACAAGGACGGCGAGGAGCTCGAGAGGAAGGACCTTGAGGCGGAGGCGCTGCAAGCGCTAAAAGCATGTCGAGCGAACTCGGCTCTTACGGTGCGTGAGGTGCAAGAAGATGTGCATCGCATCATCAACAGTGGCTACTTCTGCTCCTGCATGCCCGTTGCGGTTGACACGCGCGATGGTATTCGATTGGTGTTTCAGGTATTAGGCATTCGGCGATACTCTTCCTTGTTCTTGCAATGTGAGAATTAATGTTTATCTGCATTGTGTTCTGATGGATGCTTTGAAATTTGTTGATGTTAAATTACTCCGTTGGTAATGGCTTTCTTTGGAATAAGGTAGAACCAAATCAAGAGTTCAAAGGGTTGGTGTGTGAGGGAGCTAATGTTCTTCCGGCTAAGTTCTTGGAGGATTCCTTTCGAGATGGATATGGTATCTTTTTATTCTTTGTTTCGCATCTTGCAGTTATGAAGAATAATGTTGCATTTTTTGTTGTACATGATTTTTCAATGTATTCAAATTTACATGTTAAAGTTGTTCAGGGAAAGTTATCAACCTGAGGCGGTTGGATGAAGCAATTTCTTCCATCAATGGCTGGTATATGGAGCGTGGTCTTTTTGCTATGGTAAAATTGCCCTTAACTTTTGTTCAAACTTTAGGCTTTAATAATAAGAACGCTTCTTGCTTATAGTTGAGTTACAACCCAGAGCTAGGTTTATGCTCTGACCAGTGTTATGATTGGCATTTTTCATATCTTTTTTGTTTGCTGCCTTGATAATTTTTGTAGGTTTCAGCAGTTGAGATTCTCTCAGGGGGTATTCTGAGATTGCAAGTGTCAGAGGCTGAGGTCAACAATATCTCCATACGGTTTCTGGACAGGAAGACGTAAGCACCTTCTTTCAAATTGATCAACACACAAAAACACATAGTGCATTTCTGTTAGTAATGTGGTTTCCTATCTGTAGAGGTGAGCCCACTATAGGGAAGACAAAACCAGAAACAATACTGAGGCAAATTACAACCAAGAAGGGGCAGGTACTTACTTGACCTAATACTGGGTACTTGGAAATTTTGCACAAAACTGGGATACAGGCCAAATAAATATGTTTTCCCAATATAATTAAGCTAATTATAGCATTGATTTATCAAGCTTATGATCAGCATTCTCTGCTCTATTCAATGGTTGTTGGATTGTCCATTGAAGGGGGGATTCTAATCTTAGCTATGATTTTACTAATCTTTGGCAAAACATTCCTTCTCGAATTTCCATTCTTAAATAAGCATTTTGGATAATAATTAATAGTATTCCAGGTTTACAGCATGCTTCAGGGAAAAAGAGATGTGGAGACTGTACTAACTATGGGGATAATGGAAGATGTTAGCATTATTCCTCAACCAGCAGGTAATGCCTACATGTTAAAATGTGCTTTAAGATAAGTTGAATAGTTGTAAGAAATATTGCCAAATTATAGTATAATTTTTTCGCCAGCCCTGTGTGAAGAATTGAGGATTAATATTTTTATTTAGCATTTTACTTTCCTACTAAAAGAAATTTTTAAAATTGTTATATGAAAAGTG
>NC_029791.2:14043003-14051334 GCF_000816755.2 Arachis ipaensis | reverse complement strand
AACGATTTACAAAAATACTAGAAGGCCAGAATTAGAAAAAGGATGTTATTCCACTGCTGAAAATAGAAGTTATTCCTTTAGTACAATTTAATAGTGCTAAAACAGGAGTTGTAAGTTGCAGGTTCTGCAAGTGACTTAATTCGTTTCCAAGTATTTCTTTTTGTGCCTTATCAACTCTTAACTGCACCTCAGTTCTTGTTGTTAAGGTGAAAATAGTGAAATGTATATACTTTTAAAGAATTGAGATAATCTTTTTTAATGTCTTGATTTCCCTCACCAATAAGTGCATGCTATTATCTAAACCCTTTTCCCCCTTTTGGCATCCTACAGATACAGGGAAGGTTGACATGGTGATGAATGTGGTCGAACGACCTAGTGGGGGATTTTCTGCTGGTGGTGGAATATCAAGTGGGTAAGTGAGACCATTCCAAATATTTGTTTTAATTTTATAAATGACTGTAAAGCATTACTTTAAAAATTTGTGAAAGTGAAAGGACAATACCTTGTATTTTATTTTATGGATATATACACACTTAAGTACATCCTTCCTACAACTCCATAATGGTGAAACACACTTTAGAGGGGATAATTGTTATTCTAAAACAGCAGGGGCAATCAACTTAACTTTTTCCATTTGCTTATTAAATTCTTACTATTTGTACCTGCAGGATTACAACTGGTACACTGAATGGACTCATTGGAAGGTGAGCTGATATTTCTGCGTGATAGATGAAGTTATGAGTTAACGTTTCTTCTTTTGGCATCTTATTCTCTCCTTCTATCTTATCCAATGAGTTAATGTTTCTTCTATGTTAGTCTCTCCTTCTTACATGCAATCATAACTATATTATTGATTATTTAGCGTGCTGGTTGCTCCATATAGGATATATTACTTACTATCTATTGTTTATGACACTTGTAAATGTTTAAACATGGCACTTGAAGCTAAAAGTAGATTACTCTCCTGTATTTTTTGCAGACTATAGAAATTAGGCCATATAGAAATTTAGTGGATATTAACGTCTTCCTGCTAGCTTATCTCAGTTTGTTATGCCTATGTATGTTCTTCCCCTTGTCAACAGAAAAAAATTGTTTTTGCTTCAGTGTATATTTTCATATTGTATGTTATGGTCTGACTATAACTGGTTTACAGTTTGATGTCCAGTAAAATCTATTTTTATTTTCTTGCAGCTTTGCCTATTCTCATAGGAATGTGTTTGGGAGAAACCAGAAACTCAATATTTCCTTAGAGAGGGGTCAGATTGACTCAATTTTTCGTATAAACTACACAGACCCTTGGATTCAAGGAGACGATAAACGAACATCCAGAACAATAATGATTCAGGTAGCCCAAAGTTTCATTTGTCTGATACCAAAGACTGATTTTGATGATAGAGAAAAAATAGTGTGTGTTCTTATATTCATTTATTTTCTGTTTAGAATTCAAGAACTCCTGGGACAATGGTTCATGGTGACCGGGATGGCAACATTATCCTGACCATTGGCCGCATCACAGGTGGTATAGAGTTTAGTCGACCAATCAGACCAAAATGGAGTGGCACGGCAGGACTTCTTTTCCAGGTGCTTCATTGACAACCTTTTTTTAGCTGTTTACGTGAGTAGTAATATTGTCATTTCTAATTCGTTATCAGTTAGTTTGTGTTATTTGACTCTAATTTTTCCTTTTATGATGTTTTAAACCAGCATGCTGGAGTTCGTGATGACAAAGGGGTTCCTATCATCAAGGATCAATACAGCAGTCCTCTTACCGCAAGGTTGTAATCTGAGTGCATGCAACATGTTTTAAAGTATAGCTACGATGATTTTCTGTGGTTGTTTTTAATTCTATCAATTTTTTTCTTTGTAGTGGCAATAATTATGATGACACATTGCTCGCTAAAGTTGAGACTGTTTACACTGGTTCGGGTGACCATGGATCTTCAATGGTTTGTAATGCATACTATGGTTCTTCATTTTTAATTTCGTGTTCTATGATTCATGATTTTTTGCTTGTTTTGCAGTTTGCCCTTAACATGGAGCAGGGGCTTCCTGTTTTGCCTGAATGGCTATCCTTTACTAGGGTAAATGCACGGGCTAGGAAGGGCATTGAGATAGGTCCTGCTCGCCTTAACTTAAGGTATGAGGCCTACCTTTCTCATCAAAAGGAGGATGAATGCTTTGTTCTTTATATCAAAGCTGAATGAGAAATCTCGTTTGTTTTTCCAACTTAAAACTGTTTTGTGCTAGTGTTTCTGGTGGTCATGTGGTGGGAAATTTCCCTCCCTATGAAGCATTTGCAATTGGTGGAACAAACAGCGTGAGAGGCTATGATGAAGGTGCAGTGGGCTCCGGTAGATCATATGTTATTGGCTCTGGAGAAATTTCTTTCCCAATGGTACATCATCAAGCTTTTTCTTGCCCATTGAATTAAGCTTGTGCTTATCCTGATTTTCATGGCGTGCCCCATCTTTAGGAATCCTTTAAATGTTTCAGTGTAAAAGTAGAAATAGGAAACAAAAGCATTGTTAATCGATGGAGGAATAATACCCACTTATAATGTTCCAAAGGGAATACTGGTGGGATTATAAGAGTTGGAGTATACACGTGGTTGTGTGATCGTGGGTGCATGCATTGCATTTGATTAAATTGTATAGTTGGGGAATAGTTGACTCACTGATTCTTTTTTCAATATTTGACCAACTGACTCACTGATTCTTACACTGTGTTTGTAGTTTGGGCCGGTAGAAGGTGTTCTATTTTCTGACTACGGAACTGATCTTGGAACAGGCCCAAGTGTCCCTGGTAGGTCCTTATTTCTTTTGTTTGCTTTTATTTATTTATTTATTTATAGGGTTAACCACTAAAAACGCCCCCGAATTATTCAAAATTATTCAAACGCCGACAAAAATGCACTCGATTTACTATTGACAAAAATACCTTTAAATAATTTAAAAACACAACAACAATACCCAACAGTAAATATATATTTTCAAAAAATGCTCTAGAGATTGAATTTTGATGTGACTTTTTACAAGCATAATTAAAAAAATAAAATATTATTATTCTTAAAATTCGGTAATTATTTTCTAAGTATATATTTTTTTGTGATTTTTTAAAAGTATTATTAGTTGTTAACAAAAAAATTACAAAAAAAAATATATACTCAACGAAAAACACCAAATTTTAAGGATAATAATATCTCAATTTTTTAATCATGCTTGCAAAAAATTGTATCAAAATTCAATCTCTAATGTATTTTTTGAGAAATACATATTTAATGTTAGTTTTTTTGCAAGATCATCTAACATTAAATATGTATTTTTCAAAAAATACATTAGAGATTGAATTTTGATGCAATTATTTGCAAGTATGATTAGAAAAATGAGATATTATTCTTAAAATTTGGTGATTTTTTGTTAAGTATATATTGTTTTGTGATTTTTTAAAATTATTATTGGTTGTTAACAAAAAAAATTATAAAAAAATATATACTTAACGAAAAATCACTAATTTTTATGTATAATAATATCTTATTTTTATAATCATGCTTGCAAAAAATTGTATCAAAATTCAATCTCTAAGGTATTTCTTGAAAAATATATATTTATTGTTGGGTACTGTGGTGTTTTTAAATTATTTGAAGACATTTTTGTCCGCGTTTAAATAATTCGGAGGCATTTTTTGTGGTTAACCCTTGTTTATATTATACGAAATGATATTTTGGAGATTGCCCAGTGAACATGAATGCCACCATCCTTCTAATTTTAATAGAAAGATTCAACCTGACATGTGTCTTGAACCCACTACAGTCAGATGGTATAAATTAGTTGTGAACAAGTTTTAAATGGTAGCCACTAAATATATGGCAATGATGTTCATCCTTGCCTAGCTTCAACTAGAGACATAGTCAATGGAGTTATGGTTTTGTATTAGGTGACCCTGCCGGTGCAAGGTTCAAGCCCGGAAGCGGATGTGGTTGTGGATTTGGTATCCGTGTGGACTCACCTTTGGGTCCGTTGCGCCTTGAGTATGCCTTTAATGACAAGAAAGACAAGAGGTTTCACTTCGGAGTTGGCTACAGAAACTGAACATTCTTCCCATGAACTATTCTTAACAAGCACCTCTTAATTGTTTCATATCCAGTTCTTAGCTTGCATAGTGTATCATTTTTTGGTAAAAAAGAAAGGCAGTGATAGTGTTTTGTATTGCTCAGATGAAATGGTTGATCTGGGTTTCCTATGTTTATGCGTTGAAATCTGTTGGTACACATGGCATTGGGTCCACATTCCAATTGGAACACGTGAAAGGACATCTTAGAGAACCGATGATGATGGTAGATGGCCAAATTGAAGGGGCTTTCGTGTACAACTTTGTTTACTTTATGGATCCATATAAATGTTCTGCACTTCTCCGACGTACGACAATGGAGGAAGAAAAAAGTGGGTACTTGTTCATACCCTGGCCCAATAAATAGGACCCAGGATCCAAGCAAAGAAGCCCAACCCAAAGGGGTTGGCCCTCCCCCAGTACCGGCCTTCATCCCCAGAAGTCGGTACTGAACACGACCTACTCTAAAGAAGTCAGATACGAGGGTTAGCTGGCAGATAACACTCATTCGAATGAGTAACCGTCCCTAGAAACTCTCTAACCACTTCATAGAGCCATATCTTAACCTCCCTAAGATATGGGAACGGTTATCCACCTAAAAAGGTGGCACTACTTCAGCGGTGGTTATTGGTTCACCACTATAAATACCCTGACATCCCTCAGGTATCACTAAGTTCCAATACATTCTAAACTTGCTCACACTCTTGCTAACTTAGGCATTGGAGTGTCATTGCAGGTACCACCCCCCATTCTTCCAGACGCGCAAGTCGAACGGAGGAACACCGAGTTTCAGGTGCACCAGCTGGCCACCTTCCTCACACGTTTGGGTCAACCAACGTCATCCGGCCCACTAATCTCTGGTTACCCACCGTAACATTGGCGCCGTTGCCGGGGATCCGAGAGATTGACCAGTGATGGCGGAAAGATCCCCTGAAGAAGGTCATGTGGAGACAGATTCTGATCAAGAGAATTTGAACACCGGAAACAATGAAGCAGATCAGAACCTCCACCAGGAAGCTAATGATCAAAATAAGGAAGGCACTTCCGGAATCAAAAATCCGAAGGCAAACTCCTCGGAGGGGCGCGAGTCAGAAAAAGAAGGACCCCCTCTCGCTAGTGAGCTTATGGGGCTAATTCATAGCCGCCTCGAGCAGCTAGAGCAGGAGCGGGAACGACAAAGGGAAGCTGAAAAGAACCTAAAAGAGGAGATGGAGCGACGAAAAGAGTTAGAAAGAAAACTCTTAAAGTTAGAATCTTCCCTCAAAGGTCGGAATTCCCAAGGCGATAGAGAAGATTCTCCCTTAGGAGAGAAAGATCCGTTTAGCGAGGACATAATGAGGGCAAAAGTTCCGAGAAACTTTAGAAGCCCCGATATGGACCTCTACGATGGAACCACCGATCCAAAGCATCATCTGAGCAACTTTAAAAGTCGGATGTATCTGACCGACGCCTCAGACGCTACGCGATGCAAAGCTTTCCCGACAACCTTGTCCAAAGCAGCGATGAAGTGGTTCGACAGTCTCCCTCCGAGGTCAATTACCAGTTTTGAAGACCTCTCAAGAAAATTCTTGATGAGGTTCTCCATCCAGAAGGACAAAGTAAAACATGCACCAAGCCTCCTGGGAATAAAACAGGAGGTCGGGGAGTCCTTACGGGCCTATATGGAAAGATTCAACAAAGCATGTTTGGATATTCAAGACCTGCCCACCGAAGCGGTCATCATGGGGCTAGTCAATGGTCTTAGAGAAGGTCCCTTCTCACAGTCCATATCAAAAAGACACCCCGCCTCTTTAAATGATGTACAGGAAAGAGCTGAAAAGTACATTAATATGGAAGAAAACGCTAGGCTAAGAGACCCGAGTTTGCGAATCGGGCCCCCTCCCTCAACGAAAGAAAGGGAGAGGGAAGCGAAGAAAAAGGAAGAGCTCGGCCTTGATAGGCCAAGAAAATATCACTCTTATACTCCATTGAAAGTTCCTGTAGTAGACGTATACAGAGAAATTTGCAATACTGAAAGGCTGCCTCCCCCCAGACCCATCAAGAATAAAAAAGGGGGGAGCCGCAGTGATTAAGGAAAAACTGAGGAAATTCAGGTCGGCGAAGAGGAAGGAAAAAACACTCACATAGGAGCCAACCTAGGAGAAACCCTAAGACAAGGGTTGACTAGGCTCCTAAGAGATAACTCCGATCTCTTCGCCTGGAAGGCCTCCGACATGCCTGGGATAGATCCCGAGCTCATGTCTCACAAGCTCTCGGTCTACTCGGGGTCTCGACCTGTACAACAAAGAAGACGCAAGCTCGGCCCAGAGCGAGCCCTAGTAGTAGAAGAACAAGTGCAGGCGCTCCTAGAAGCCGGCTTCATCAGAGAAGTCAAATACCCAACATGGCTAGCCAATGTAGTGCTAGTCAAAAAACAAAATGGTAAATGGAGAATGTGCGTCGACTACACCGACTTAAATAAGGCATGTCCCAAGGACCCCTATCCACTACCAAGCATTGACGCCCTAGTGGACTCTAGCTCGGGGTATCAATACCTGTCATTCATGGACGCCTACTCAGGGTATAACCAAATCCCGATGTATGAGCCAGATCAGGAGAAAACATCATTCATCACGCCCAGAGCTAATTTTTGCTACGTGGTCATGCCGTTTGGATTGAAAAATGCAGGGGCCACATACCAGAGGCTGATGAATAAGGGGTTTGCCCCCCACTTAGGGAGCTTAATGGAAGCGTATGTCGACGATATGCTGGTAAAAACCAAGGAAGAAGTGGACCTCCTATCCGACCTCTCACAAGTCTTTGATACCATAAGGTTGCACGGGATGAGACTAAACCCTGCAAAGTGCGCCTTCGCAGTGGAGGCAGGAAAATTTCTAGGATTCATGCTAACACAAAGAGGGATCGAAGCCAATCCCGACAAGTGTAGAGCTATCCTAGAGATGAAAAGCCCGACTTGTTTGAGGGAGGTCCAACAGCTGAATGGCCGACTAGCATCTCTCTCCAGATTTTTGGCAGGATCAGCATTAAGATCCCTTCCACTATTCTCCCTACTAAAAAAGGGGCACCAGTTTGAGTGGACCCCCGAATGCGAGGAGGCGTTCCAGGAGTTCAAAAAGTTTTGAGCCAGCCTCCTATCTTGACCCGACCTATAGCCGGAAAAGACCTCATCCTATACCTCTCCGTGGCAGACAGGGCTATCTCAGCAGCCTTGATAAGAGAAGAGGAGGTCAGGCAACACCCAATCTACTTCATCAGTAAAGTTCTACAGGGCCCTGAGCTAAGGTACCACAAATTAGAAAAGTTTGCCTACTCCTTAGTAATAGCCTCTCGAAGGCTACGGCCTTACTTTCAGGCTCACACAATAAGGGTCTGCACGAACCAACCCATGAAGCAGATCCTCCAAAAAACGGATATTGCAGGAAGAATGGTACAATGGGCAATAGAGCTCTCCGAGTTCGACTTAAAGTATGAAACGCGGACGGCGATTAAAGCCCAGTGCCTCGCCGACTTCGTTGCTGAATATGCAGGGGATCAAGAGAACAAACCGACTACCTGGGAACTCTACGTGGATGGATCCTCCAATAAAACAGGAAGCGGCGCAGGCATAATATTGGTAGATGAAAGGGGAACCCAGATAGAAGTTTCCCTCAAGTTCGAATTCCCAGCTTCAAATAATCAGGCAGAATACGAAGCCTTGATCGCAGGATTGAAGCTGGCTGAAGAAGTCGGTGCTACGAAAGTAATGGTATACAGCGACTCTCAGGTGGTGAGCTCTCAAATAAGTGGGGAGTACCAGGCAAAAGACCCAACTATGAAAAGGTACTTGGAGAAAGCCTCGGAGCTCTTGGGGCGCTTTGCAGAAACCGAGGTGAAGCACATAACTCGGGATCTAAACAGCAGAGCAGACGCCCTATCCAAGCTAGCAAGTACCAAGCTAGGAGGAAATAACAGAAGCTTGATTCAAGAGACCCTCCAGGAACCCTCAGTGGTAAAAACAGAAGACACACTAGAAGTCTTTGAAGTGGTCGGATTAAACCTCGGATGGATGAACCCCTTAGTCGAATACCTAAAATTCGACATCCTCCCTAAGGAGGAAAAAGAAGCCCAGAAAATCCGAAGGGAAGCACAACATTATACTTTGGTGAAAAATATTCTCTACAGAAGGGGGATATCAACACCATTGTTAAAGTGTGTACCGACCTTAAAAACCACCGAGGTGTTGGA
>NC_029791.2:14039053-14042874 GCF_000816755.2 Arachis ipaensis | reverse complement strand
GATTACTTCACAAAGTGGATAGAAGCAGAACCACTGGCCACCATCACTGCACAGAGGAGTCGGAGGTTCCTCTACAAAAATATAATCGCAAGGTATGGGATACCTTATTCCATTACCATAGATAACGGAACCCAGTTCACCGACTCCACCTTTAGAAGCCTGGTAGCCAGTATGAAAATTAAACACCAGTTCACCTCGGTGGAACACCCACAAGCCAATGGGCAAGCCGAAGCAGCCAACAAAGTCATTCTGGCAGGGCTGAAGAAAAGGTTACAAGACGCGAAAGGGGCTTGGGCTGAAGAGCTCCAACAAGTACTATGGGCTTACAGAACAACTCCCCAATCCGCCACTGGAGAAACACCCTTCCGACTAGTCTATGGCGTAGAAGCCATGATCCCAATAGAGGTCAACGAGCAAAGCCCAAGAGTGATTTTCCACGATGAGATCAGGAATATACAGGGACATAAAGAAGAACTCGACTTGCTCCCTGAAGTCCGAGAAGAAGCTCAGATAAGAGAAGCAGCATTGAAACAAAGGATGACTACAAGGTACAACAAAAAAGTCATTCAAAGGAGTTTCACCCCAGATGACTTAGTCTTAATCAGAAACGACATTGGGGTCAACAAATCTGGGGAGGGAAAGCTCGCCGCCAATTGGAAAGGACCATACAAAATCAAGGAAGTCTTAGGAAAGGGCTATTATAAGGTGACCGACTTAGGCGGCACCGAGTTACCAAGGTCATGGCATGCTTGTAATATGAAAAGGTACTACAGTTAAAAGCAAACCCTACTCCCTGATGTACTCTTTTCCCAGCTTCATGATTTTTTCCCAGAATCAAAGGGTTTTTTCTGAAGAAGGGTTTTTAACGAGGCATCACAGTAGGGGCTAAGGGAAATAAATTAGCAAAAGCCCTTAGTAGCAATAAGGTACCTCCTCAATTAATAAAGAACTCTTTCATTTTAAATATCTCTTTCAAAATTCCCTTTTAAATTTTCTTTCTACGAAACGCGCCGATTTAAGCTCGACAAAACGTAAAAATCCCATGAACCGACCTAGATGGTCGTCAGGATAAAACGACGAGGTACAAGTCGGTGTAAAGAGGCTATAGAAGTCGATCATGATAAACTCGGGATCGGTCCGACTCACAGGGCGGAATGCGAAAACGAGTACAATTAAAATGAATCGCAAAAGTAGCCTAAGTCACGAAAAACTCAATAAAACAAAATTGAGTACTAGGAATACCAAAAGAGATAAGGAAAAACTAAGAAAAAGGCTGCTTTGAGAATCAAGGAAATTCAGAAACGCAAGCAAGTCCCAAAGAAAAGGTTTTCTCCACAAAAGATCAAAGAGTCAAATAAACCACGAAAAGCATGTGCGCATAAGGTAACTCAAAACCCTTATCCAAAAAGGGCATTTATTTAACGCTAAATTAAACCCCTATTAAAAGGGGGCATCACTGTTTTGTTTACGGCCTTAAAAGGCCAAAATTGTTCAAAACACCAACAAATAAATATAAAGAGTTCAAAGAAGAGGGGCCCACAAGCCGGGCCCCGATAGCCAAAAATCACTTTTTTAGATCACCACCAGCAGGATCAGGGGGAACGCCAGGGGTAGGAGTTGAAGAGGAAGTCGGAGGAACGGTAGAAGAACTCGGAGCGTCCTTAGAGCGAGGAGGGGACTCTACGATCCTCTGCCCCCGAGTCTTTAAATCAGACTCAGATTCCACTATGGGGACAGGAGGATCCACGATGGCACCATCAATAACAACCTTATCAGGGTCCAAAGGAGAAAGGTCCAAGTCAGGAGCAATAACCCCGACCTGTTCCTTGAAAATCCTCCAGGCTTCATCAGCACCATCCGCAATAGAGTCCTCCAACTCGGTGTAGGCCTTCCGAGCGTTCAGTAAGTCGTTCTTTACAGACACAAGATCAGCAAATAAACTATTGTAGCTGGCTTGCGCTGCCTTCCTCAACTCCACCTCCATGTTGCATTGGGCTTGCAACTTCTGCCCCTTCTCTCGGAGGCTGTTCCTCTCCACCTCCAGTTTGGCGACTTTCCCCTCCAACCCCCTCTCATGCTCCTGATATATGCGAAGCCTCCCCTCCAGCTCCTCGACCCTCGAGGTCGTCCCTAAAGAGCTGATGGGAGTCTTCTCAAATATATCCAAGAGTTTGCCACAAACCCCCGCCGTCTTGAGACTCTCCTCAACCACAGTAGTGAGGTAGTGCCGAACAGAAACATCATCCATACTCATACGAGCATGAGGATAGATGTTCTTTCGGACGAACGCAAGAGCGTCCGCCTCACCAGAAGCGCCAGACTCTAAGGTCTTGCGCTTCTTTGGCTCTGGTTCGGGAGTAGGTCGGACGGAAGGGGGTGGCAGAGAGGAAGCAGAGGAAGAAATTACAATAGGCTGAGAAGGAGTCCCAACGTTCCGAGGAGGAGGAGGAGGAGAGACAACCATCCTAACACCCCCAGACCTGGCTCGAGACTTTGCCTTGGCTTCCTGAACCCTCTGGTAAGACTCTTGAGCGTTTTTCTTTGCCATCTCTGCAAAAAAACAAATTGGTAGCCGAAATCAGACAAAGTCGGTAAAAGAAATTGCAAGTCGGAAACAAGCAAGAAACGTAAAAAGCTACCTAATTGTGACTGGACAAAGGACGGCGACCCCTGGAGAAATTTTTTAGTATCCAAGTATGGGGCCCTCCCCCACGCTTCTCGGAGGAACCCCACAATGGCTGCTTCTACCTCAGTTAAATCATCCAGACCATATTTCTCGCAAGCGGAGGCCTCCAGCCAATATAAAGAAAATCGGGGAGAAGAATGATCATCTAGGAAAAAGGGGTGGTGACCCTCTACAGCTTGCACTTTGAAAAAGTAGTTCTTGAAGTCATGAAAGGACTCGTCAAAAAGGGTAAAAAGTCTCCGACCTTGTATGGCTCGGAACGACACCCACTGTTGTTTATTGTTTAGCCCACTGAAGGGTTTTGTCATATGGAAAAGATGGAAGAAAATCTTTAAAGAAGTCGGGAACTCTAAAGCCTGGCTGACAAATTGATAAATTTTCAAAAAACCCCAAGAGTTGAGGTGAAGCTGGGTGGGAGCGACTCGACAGTGACGCAAAACAGATATCTCAAAATTCGAAAAAGGAAGAAAAACACCCAAACGGGTGATCATGCATTCATACATAAAGAAAAAATGAGGGGCCGCCTCATCGACTCTTCCAAAACAAACCCGGTCTTCAGGACCCGGGACTACCAATTCGTATTTTGGTTCGTCATCCTCAGAAGTACAAATTCTGTGATGAGTGCGAAGGTTGGTAATGAACTCAGAATCGACTGAGGGCTCCTCCCCTAAGACCGTAACATCAACCCAGTGAGAGAGAGCATCTACAGAAGCCATTTCTTTTTATAAAAAAGGGGGGTAACAAACCTACAAGAGGAAAAGAAATGTCACCAACAAGGTCTCTAAAGGGAGGAGGATGCGAAACTAAAGTCTACAAATCAAAATTATCTACAAAGGCATATTAAAGAACTAACCTTTATCCGGAAATAAGGGTTGGAAGCAAAAAGCCTTCGAAGACGCAAGAACACAGTACGAACGAATGCAAGGAAAATTTGAAAGATCGCAGAAACGAAACAACAAAAGAGAGGGAAAGTATTTATAAGAACGTTAGGGGCATAACGGTAAAATCGGGGCAATCATTAATGAGGATGCACCGTTACCAAGGCTATTAAATCCCTATGCACACCCCTAACAGACACAACGCTTGATTGGACGTAATTGTCAGAACCAAAAGGTCACGAAAAATCACGTCGGTT
>NC_029791.2:14032433-14037499 GCF_000816755.2 Arachis ipaensis | reverse complement strand
CCACTGTTGTTTATTGTTTAGCCCACTGAAGGGTTTTGTCATATGAAAAAGATGGAAAAAAATCTTTATAGAAGTCGGGAACTCTAAAGCCTGGCTGACAAATTGATAAATTTTCAAAAAACCCCAAGAGTTGGGGTGAAGCTGGGTGGGAGCGACTCGACAGTGACGCAAAACAGATATCTCAAAATTCGAAAAAGGAAGAAAAACACCCAAACGGGTGATCATGCACTCATACATAAAGAAAAAATGAGGGGCCGCCTCATCGACTCTTCCAAAACAAACCCGGTCTTCAGGACCCGGGACTACCAATTCGTATTTTGGTTCGTCATCCTCAGAAGTACAAATTCTGTGATGAGTGCGAAGGTTGGTAATGAACTCAGAATCGACTGAGGGCTCCTCCCCTAAGACCGTGACATCAACCCAGTGAGAGAGAGCATCTACAGAAGCCATTTCTTTTTATAAAAAAGGGGGGTAACAAACCTACAAGGGGAAAAGAAATGTCACCAACACGGTCTCTAAAGGGAGGAGGATGCGAAACTAAAGTCTACAAATCAAATTTATCTACAAAGGCATATTAAAGAACTAACCTTTATCCGGAAATAAGGGTTGGAAGCAAAAAGCCTTTGAAGACGCAAGAACGCAGCACGAACGAAGGCAAGGAAAATTTGAAAGATCGCAGAAACGAAACAACGAAAGAGAGGGAAAATATTTATAAGAACGTTAGGGGCATAACGGTAAAATCGGGGCAATCATTAATGAAGATGCACCGTTACCAAGGCCATTAAATCTCTACGCACACCCCTAACGGACACGACGATTGATTAGACGTAACCGTCAGAACCGAAAGGTCTAAGAAAAATCACGTCGGTTCTAAACCATCACGTCGGTCCTCTTACAAATCGGCTATGACCCCGAGTTGAATACTCGAACCCAACTCTTAAAAATAAATTGGGCTCGAGTAGGGGCACTGTTCATACCCTGGCCCAATAAATAGGACCCAGGATCCAAGCAAAGAAGCCCAACCCAAAGGGGTTGGCCCTCCCCCAGTACCGGCCTTCATTCCCAGAAGTCGGTACTGAACACGACCTACTCCAAAGAAGTCGGATACGAGGGTTAGCTGGCAGATAACACTCATTCGAATGAGTAACCGCCCCTAGAAACTCTCTAACCACTTCATAGAGCCATATCTTAACCTCCCTAAGATATGGGAACGGTTATCCACCTAAAAAGGTGGCACTACTTCAGCGGTGGTTATTGGTTCACCACTATAAATACCCTGACATCCCTCAGGTATCACTAAGTTCCAATACATTCTAAACTTGCTCACCCTCTTGCTAACTTAGGCATTGGAGTGTCATTGCAGGTACCACCCCCCATTCTTCCAGACGCGCAAGTCGAACGGAGGAACACCGAGTTTCAGGTGCACCAGCTGGCCACCTCCCTCACACGTTTGGGTCAACCAACGTCATCCGGCCCACTAATCTCCGGTTACCCACCGTAACAGTACTAATTTCTCAAGCTAAGAACAATAAATTTAGAGTTATAGAGTAAAAATAAGCTAAAATTGTAAACTGATTTGTATTTCGCTGGCTACAATATAATAAGGGTTGTCGACACTCGACAAACATAGACAAAAGACTATGAATGAGTTGAGATGCCCAATCCGACAAGTAAAATGGCAAACTCCGCGAAAGTGTCAGGACAGTAAATGCTGACAGTGTGTGTTAACGAACTCAATCCCATAACCAATAAACAAAGTACAACACTATTAATTCATGTGGCGATCCTCTTACTGTTTCAATATCCATGACTGTAAAACAATATCCATTATCCAGGACTGTAAAACTAAAAAAAATTAGTTCCACTCCACATCCAAACTTTTTTGCTAACATAGTCTACCCAAGTTAATCATAACTCTACATAACCTACTTACATAGTGCACGCGAGAAATCCTGTTTTTTTACGTGTTTTTTCTTCTTTCTCTTCTGACGCGTTTCTTTTCCTCTTTCTTTTTTTTGCGTTCTTCTTTTTTTTTCGTGTTTCTTTTTTTTTTTTGCGTGTATCATTTTTATAGTCGTTCTTTTATTGCTGCTGTTGTTGCTATATTTTTTTTTCTTTTACTCACCTTCCTATTAATTTTGTAATATTATGTATTTTTTTCTTTGTTTGATTTTTTTTATTTTTATTAAGAGTAAATAAGAAGATGAACAAGAAAAGAAAATGATAATGATGAAGAAGAATGAGGAGGAAGGAGAGTTTTAAATTATACAAAATTTATTAGGAAATAACACTGAAATTTTCTAACTGTTACACAGAAGCTTCTCAATTTTGATACGAAAATTTTTAATTGTGAGACAAGTTTTTAAGAGGGGTTTTCATTAAGTAATTAAGGTGCATTTTAGATTTAATTTCGGTGCATTTTGGATCTAAATAAGGTGCACTTTTGGTCTGAGCTTGTTTTCGGAATGCACCTCAATTAATTCTAAAATTAAATCCAGAATCCACCTCAATTAACTCAGAAATGTACCAAAATTATTTAGGTAACGTTTGTTTTGAGGTACTGAGATAGAGACTGGAAGACTGAGACTCAGTATCATGTTTGTTGGCTCAGAGACTGATACTAAAATTTCTGTCTCTGTTCCCAAAATTTCAGTATTTCAGTACCTCCAAAAAGTGGGGACACAGGAGACTGAAATTTTTAGAAATGGAGACTGAAACTTTAATAACATTTTATACCTTTTATCCTTCGTACAAATTAAATTAGAACTTTATTCTTGTTTTCATTTCTATCTCCCACTTTGCACCAAACAGAATACTGAAATTTATTTCAGTCTCTGTCTCTAAGTCTCTGTCTCTCAGTATCAGTCTTTCAGTCTCTGTCTCTCTACCAAACGCTACCTTAATGATTGCGATACACAAACTCAGGTAAAAAACAAGCACACAAACAAAGACGGAATCTTCTTCTTCTCCTATTTTCTCTCCATCGTCGTTCTTTTATTGTTGCTGTTGTTGTTGCGTTTTTTCTTTTTCTCCTTTTCTTCCTAGTAATTTTGCAGCATTAATTTTTCTTCTTCTTTTTTTTATTTTATTCCTCTTGAGAGAATGAAACAAAAAGAATTATGAAAAAAAAAATAAGAAAATGAAGAAGAAGAAGCAGAAGATGAGGAGGAGGAAGAGAAAGAGTTTTGAATTATTCATTAGAATAAAAATACACCGAAATGTCTTAACAATAACACATAAACTTCTTAGTTTTTACATTGAAATTTTGCTACAAAAACACAAAAATATTTTTTTTAATGCTGCATTTTTTTATTCTTTTTTTTCCGTATTTCTTTCTTTTAGTTAAATGAATGTAGGTTTATTCTCTTCATAGTAATTTTGTTTTTATTCTTGTTAAAAGAGTAAAACAAAAAGAAACATGAGAAAGTAAAATAAAAAGAAAAAGATGAATAAGAAAAAAATTATGATGAAAAAGAAGAAGAAGCAGCAGCAGATGAAGAGGAAGAGTTTTGAATTATACAAAACTTATCAGAATAAAAATACACTAAATTTTTTTAACAATAAATAACATAAATTTCTTAGTTTTTACACCTAAATTTTGCTAAAAATACACAAAAATATTTTCTTTAATGCTGCATTTTTTTTCTTATTTCTTTCTTTCTTTTAGTTGAATGAATGTAGGTTCATCATTTTCAAGTAGTTTTGTAGCATTATATGTTTTTTCTTTTTCTTTGTTTGATTTTTTTTTGTTTTTATTTTTATTAAAAGAGTAAAACAAGAAAAAATTTGAGAAAGTAAAATAAAAAAATTAATAATAAAAAAAAAGATGATGACGACGATGAAAAAGAAGAAAAGGCAGCAAAAGATGAGGAAGAAGAGGAAGAGTTTTGAATTATGCAGAACTTATCAAAATATAAATATACCAAAATTTCTTAGCAATGGCACATAAATTTCTTAGTTTTTACACCGAAATTTGCTACAAAAGCATAAAAATGTTTATTTTAATGCTGTATTTTTTCTTCTTTTTTTCCTTATTTCTTTCTTTCCTTTTTCTGTTATAATATAAGAAGAAGACGACGATGATGATAATAATGATGATTGAGGAGGAAGAGGAGGAGGAGATCAAAAAAATTCAAATGAAAAAAGAAAAAGGAGAAGGAGATGGAAGTGGTGATACCGACGATGGTGATAAAGGAAAAAGGAGAAGAAATTGCAATGAGAAAAGAAGGAGGAAGAGGAGGAGGTGGTGACTACCATAACAAAAAAAATAATAGCAAAAAAAAAAAAAGAAAAAAAAGAGAAAAAAATGTGCGCATCGAAATTTAAAACATTAAGAAGAAGAAGCAGGAGCGAGAAGAAAAAGAACGTGCGTGCGTGTATGTAAATAACTTAATTGAACTTAGTTAAGTAAATCACTTGATTGTATAGATTTATTCAAAAAAAATATCACAAAATACTTCTTCTCTCCGTGAATTAACTTCTCCATCTCTCTCATTTTCGCTTTCCAAATCCCTCTATTCAACGGCAGATCCAGAAATTTTATAAGAACGGGGCCAAATTAAATATAAAATAAATTAAAATATAACATAATAAAAAATTAACAAAATATAATTTATAGTATATAGATCAAAATTAATAATTATATTATATAAAAATTAACATTCAACTACATACTTTAGGATTTTGGTATTTTTGAAATTGGTCTGTGATATTTCATATAACTAAAATTATCAATTTACCATCTGAAATAAATTTTTTGAAGCATTTTCTTTTTCAACATATACAATTATATAATATGCTAAAAATTCGTCTTTCATATTGTTTTAAAGTATTGTTTTAATAATTTTTATTGTTTAAAAAATCTATTCAATTGTTATTGTTGTTATAAAAAGAGTCAAAACAAGAATTTTTTTATAATTATTACTTTTTACATTAATCAAAACCTATAACCTATAATAACTTTTCAATTATTTATATATTTATACACTTTTATTATTTTTTAAACTTATTTGTTAATTGCTACTAATATATTATAATATATATATTATAATTTATACATATTAAAT
>NC_029791.2:14007937-14030291 GCF_000816755.2 Arachis ipaensis | reverse complement strand
CCTTACCTCCCTTACCCCGTCACCCCACTCCCGTAACCCCCATTCCCTTCCTCATGCCCCTCTCTTCAAAATTCCAACCCCAATTTCAACTTCAATTTTTCTTCTTGCCGCCCTACTTATTCGTTTCTAGTGTTCGCCGCCGCCGCCGTCGCGTGGTAATCGGGAGGGGGACCCCGCTGGCGCTGCTTCTTCTTCTATGACTGCCTTTGCTTCTTCTTCTGTGACTGCCTCTACTTCTTCTTCTGCTC
The DNA here is from genome assembly GCF_000816755.2 of Arachis ipaensis. Taxonomy (NCBI): domain Eukaryota; kingdom Viridiplantae; phylum Streptophyta; class Magnoliopsida; order Fabales; family Fabaceae; genus Arachis; species Arachis ipaensis. The sequence goes on along the minus strand of NC_029791.2, from coordinate 14,030,043 downwards.
TGCTTGAACTTCTGCTTCTGCTTGAACTTCTGCTTCTTCTTGAACTTTTGCTTCTGTTTGAGTTTATGCTTCTTCTTCTGTGATTTTTTAATTTTTTTAATTTCTGTTGTTTTGGTGTTTTTAGATTTGAAAACTGAAATTGTAGTTGATGATTATTGAATTATTGTTTATTGAAATTGATGTGATTATTGAAATTGTTATGCTTCTTCTGCCTCTGATTTTTTTGTTGATTTATTTTGTTTTGTGAATGTTGCTGTTAATTTGTTTTGTTATGAGTAATGAATGACTATGGTGGTAGTGGTGATGGTGGTGAGAAAAGGGAGAGGGAGGAGGTGGAAGGGGATTGGGGAAGAGTGAGAAGAGAAAGGAAATTGGAGAAGAGTGAGAAGAGGAAGGGGAAGAGGGGTGGGTGTCCTCCGGCAGTAGTAATTGCCATGGCGAAGGTGAGAAGAAGAGGGTGATAGTGAAGAGCAGAAGGAAGGGGATTGGGGGAGAGGTGGGGGGAGAGACCGAAGAGATGCTGGGGGGTGGGGGGGGTGGGGTTATGCTTTTTTTTTTAAATATTATTTTTATTAATAATGAAGGATAATATGGTAAAAAAAATTAAAGTGAAAAAGGACAATTTTACAACGTTTTGTAACGTTGAGGATGATTTTAATAACAAAAAAGATCGGGATGAATTTGATTTTCGCCCCAGACCTTAGGGACGATTTCAGTACTTAACCTAACAAATATTAATGAGTACAATAAAGAATCCCGCTAGTACAGTACATTGACTCCTCATATTTTTTCTTCTTATTATTATATATGACAAAAACTAATGATATAGTATCCATCGAATACTTCTCCGTTGACAATTTCGCCTCCAACCGGAAATCAATCTTCTCATTTGAGTCTGATGAAGCTGTCTCCTTAATTCCATTAACCAATACATTTGCTACTCTTGGAAACTCTTTTACGAGTAGTGACTGTTTTGTTACACTTCCGTTTGATGCCACTGAAACCTTTTTTCCCTGCTTCACGGCGGTTCGGTGTACCGATATCATTGGAATTGGCATCGGTACAGCATGTTCATTGGAGGAGAATTTTTCGTAGAAATTATGGTGAAATTCGGGCCCTTGGTGAATTAGGGTTTTGGCATTTGAAGGTGATTGGGTGTAGAATATAAAGAAAAATGAGATTCAAAAAATTAAGAATCTTTTCATGTGTTTAAAATTAATAAATTAGTAAACTAGTAGCTTTAAAAAATTAATGAGATTCTAATAACTATAATTTGTATTTAATAATATTTTGTATAGTAATCATTAATATATTAAAATAGGATAGACCTCTTTAAAACGAGAATTTTAACACTAATTTCGAAAAATTTGGCCTAAAATTGAATTGAACAGATCGAACCGGTTGGCTGAACCTAAACCGAACCCGTGGGTCCAATCGAACCCATCAAACAAATGAGCCAAGGGCTCATCTTCTTCCCCATTTCAGCAGAAATCATCGCTGAACACAGCCAAGGGAGAAGAAGGGCTCCAAACCCTCACCATAACATTAATCCACCATAACTTCTTCATCCGAGCTCCGATCGCCGCACCGTTTGTGGCCACACGTCCACCGCATCTAGCTCTACGATTCTATCAGATCAATTTTATAGGTAAGCTTCAATCTCACCCCAGCCTCTCTATCCCTCAATTTTCGAAATTAACGGGAACCCATGTTGAGATTTTGTTTAATTTGGTACTCTAGGTTCAATTTAACTTGTAGATCTTGACGGATTTAGTTCGTTTAGTCCATGGGCACGGTGAGAGTCCTAAACCCTAGTTTTTCTTGTTTGAATTATGTTGGATATTGAATTGTTGGATATATGTATGTATATATATGTGTTAGGTGTATGAATGCATGATATGGAGATTCTTGGAATCATTGGAAGCTTGATTTAAGAGTTTGGTAGAGTTAGAGTTAAATCTTGGTGATTGAAGCATTGCCCTTTTGCCTTGTGGTTTGCTTTGGTTAATACGTTGAAATCGGCCAATGTATGGTTTAGGTTTCACGTGTATAATATATAATGTCGTGTGAAAACTTAGGCTAGAAAACCTTAGGATAAGCTGAAATGATTATGTGTATTGGATGTTTAATAATAATGATATGGTTTGAGTATGTGTGGTATTCACTTGGTTTTGTTGGTATTGGAATGATGAATGATGAGGTGATGATGTTTGAAGAACTTGTGATTTTGGCATTATGTAAACTAGCGGCTTAACAGGCACTGCCGTACCTGTTCAGCCGCTTTTCTATGGGATTTAAAGTTGATTATTTTAATGATTTTTAAAATTTTAAATTTGAATAACTTAAAAATAATAATAATATAGAATAAATTATGCTATAAATTTGAATAACTTAAAAATAATAATATAGAATAGCTTATGACTAATATAGAATGTTTAAATTAAAATAATCATATATTACCTACCTATAAACAATAACAATATGAAAATGATTTAATTATAATGAATACATACGTCACTTATCTACAAATAACATAATCCATAAAATAGTAATTATTGTAATATATTATCTTCTTCTATCTAACTCAGTCATAAAAATAAATATAAAAATACGATTATTTACAAAAAAAATGAGCTATATTCAAAAGTCATTTTTTTTTGTTTAGGGACCTTTTTTTTAAGTGGTAAACCAAAGTACGGATCTGTATTTGAAGAATCTTTCATGTGCATGCAAAAAGTGTAAAGAAGAAAAATAATTATGTCTTTTTTTTTGGAAATTATAGATCAAACTATAAGTAAAAACGTTAAGATAAACCTAAAGTAATTTCTGAATTTATACCGAGTAAAAATCTTTAGCAATTCCTCATACATCTCCTTATCAATAAATTCTTGAGCCTTGAAGAACTACAAAATTTAGAAATCAATAAAATATACCATATGCCAATACATATTTCATTATATTTGAACGACAATTTAATAATAAAAAAAATAAAACCTGTAAAATTGAAATTTCTTGTTTGAGATTGAATTTCCTACACATGCACAACAAAGGAAGCCATTAAATCCTCTGTAGAGCATTCAAATCTATAATTATCCGATATTACCTCTATTTTGTACGGTTTCTTAATTTAATGATAGGTATCTGCAATGTTGTTCTTTACTAACATCAGTTGGTTCCGCTCCTGTGAGTTTGTTGCTGGAAAAAGAAAAATGTTTAATTTATTATCATTGGTTTAAAATTATTTTTTGTAACTTTATTCAACATGGGAAACATAATCTCCGTTACAATTTCAGAGTAATCTTTTAAAATTTTAGGCATATACTTTTTCCCTTTATTTAATAGTAAAAAAGAACATAGAAAGGGGATAGATAATAGGCATATCAATAACATTTTGATTACGATGATTGCATTACCTTGTATGTTGTTGGAGCAGTATTTCCTTTTTTATCATCTTCCAGAATTGGGTCTTGTCTGTTTTAACCATTCCTCCCCCAACCAATAGAATAAATTTGAAGGGAATGAACCTATTAGATAACATATGATTATGATTACTAACATAGAAATAGAAGTATGTATGTTTAATGCAATTTTGACAGTAATTAATTTAAAAAATTACTTTATTGTCTATTGGTTTGATTGATGCAATTGCTTGCTCATCTTTTCATGCACTCCAGAGACTTTGGTATCCTTCTTCCTGTAATTGATATTTGTTAATATATTTCTTGTATATCTAGTATGTCTTAGTTAATGATAATTAGTACGTATTTGTTGCGTAAAACAGATGTTCAAGCTCGTCGTCTTTATCTCCTGACATATATTAATGAGTTCCTTTGAAATCAAATCGTCTATTAAAAAAATATAAGTCGTTAGTCGTCAATAAATTGAAGTTTGTATACAAAAATATCTATATCAACGAAAATGATTTAAAGATTAAAATTATATATAGACTGAATTGTACCAAGAAGTAACTACACACATACTTACTAAAAACATAAATTACTTGTGGTGAAGGTAACAATATTTCTTTGAAAACTACATTTCTGATAAATTCTCCACTTGTTCCATCTATATTTCCTTCTTTGACTAAGATTTTTGTTGTTGACTGAGAAATACTTCGAGACAGAGCAACATATAATTGGCCATGACTAAACACATGTTTAAGGAGATAGATCCCTACTTTAGGAATGGTGTGTCCTTGTGATTTATTTATTGTTATTGCAAAACTCAACCTTACAGGAAATTGCTTCCGGATAAGTATAAAAGGCAGTCCTAAATTCTCTGTGGTTTTGTGTTTTATCCGAGGCAAGGAAGCTCTTCTTCCACAGTGATGGCCGGTTAAAATTTCTACATCCAACATGTTTTGAAAAGTTCCACGACATAGTAACCTTGTACCATTGCATAAGCCAGCCTTAGGGTCTATGTTTCTTAATAAAGTGCCCCTTTTTTCACCTTCAACACATGAGGTGACAACCCGCTTGTAGAAACTGAGTTAAGGTATTCTTGTTGATATAAATTATTAGCATCTCCTTCTACCTCATCAAATAAGACTAAATTTTGTTCTTCTCCTGGAAACTGGTTGATAATTATATCATTAAGCTGTTGCACATCCTGATTTGTTGGCGTCAATATTGCCCTTTCTACCATGTAAGAAGGGTTCCACCCATGAAATTGTAAGTTTGAAAATATTTCTTCTATTAACTTGTGTAACGATGTTTTACCCTCCCACGAAATTGCCATATTTGCTTGTATCCGTACAAAGTCTTCATGTATGGTGGGCTCAATTCCATCAGACCATCACCAATGCGCATAAGATACTCAGCAAAAACATGATCATTAGAAGATCGCATATTTTGTCGCAAATGGAGAATTTTAGTGGAAGCTCATAAATGAGACTTAACTATAGAAGCTGAAATTATTTGTGACTTACTGCCTTTTGGTACGACAGGCGGTACTTGGTGGAAATCTCCTCCCATCACCATTACTTTTCCACCAAATGGCATACCGTTTGCTAATATGTCTCTTAGAGTGCGGTCTAATGATTGCACTGATTCTTTATTTGCCATTAGTGCTTCATCCCAGATGATTGCCGTTGTTTGTCTAATTAGCTTTGCAAGATCTGATTGTTTGCTTATGTTGCAAATGGATGATGGTTCTGCATTAATTGGGATCTTAAACCTAGAATGAGCTGTTCGACCCCCAGGCAATAATGTTGCAGCTATTCCTGATGATGCAGTTACCAAGACAATATGACCCTTATTTCTCAATTCTGCAATTATAGCTCTGTAAAGAAATGTTTTGCCTGCTCCTCCTGGCCCATCAATAAAGAACACTCCACTTTCTCTTCGATCAATTGTATTCATAATGCACTTGAAAGCTTTAGATTGGTCATTGTTCAATCTTTCTATGGAACACAGGTCTTTCTGGGGTACTTCGATTGACAGTTCTTCTTGGATAACTCTGAGTATCGAGTTTTCATTGTCATTTTCATGAGTTAGAGCTGGCAAATCGTATTGTGTAATCTGTTTTCTATGCTGAAGGAGTATATCATTTATATCCCCGAGTAGCCGATTTGTGAACACTAAGGCTGTTGTAGTGCTGGTTGACGGATAATCATCCACCATATATGAAAAAAATCCATCTCATACGCTTCTTACATCTGTAGGCTCACAAAATATCAAGATGGTTGCAAACAACCTTCGTAAAGCACATGGCAATCGTAAAACAGAAGCCTCAACCAAACACGCACAGACGCTACTGTCACTCTCTAACAATCCTCGGTGTTGAGCAGATTGCTTGAAGGACGAATATTGGACCCCATTCATTGTTAGCAAGTCATCCCAACTGATTGGTCCTCTGACATTAGATAACAGAATACGCAAATAGAATTTTTCTCCTTCTGAAGGTGATACAGTATAAATTCGACCGATGGATCTCCTTTGTGTCTTGCGTTGACGCCATTCCTTTTCCTTGTTGTGTCAAGCGTAATACTCTGAAATTTTTCTGTACAGAAGATGCCTAGATTGTTGGTCCTCCTAACGATTTAGGGCAAAGAATTCAGTGAGCATTATTCTAGAGAAATAATCATCATTAAGTATTTCAGGAATGGTTTGGTGATCATAGAAGCTCACTTGATGTTGATTTGGCAAATGAATTTGTAACCTTTCCACTGATGGATACATTCGGTAAAGGTTAAATTTAAATATTCTCCAACATGCCTCTGGAGCAGTGATCCATCTTGCATCAACAAACTGTTGGACCTCATCAACATTAGAACCGTTGTGAACTTCCATTGCAACCCAGTCTGGACCCTTGTAGCAATACTTGTAGAGATACTTTATACTCTTGATACTACTACATATCTCAACATTAATATGGCAATCATACTTTAGTAGTAGCCATGGGTTGTACGGAACTACCCAGCTATTGTCAACTGTGATATTTTGGTTAATTGGTACTGGTGTGTCGAATCGTCACTTATATTGCGGATATGAGTTGTCACCTCTTCGTGTTTCTGCTGCGAACTCTTTTGGGTAGTTGCGTTTATATTGGCTATTTTTCATACAGGGTGAAGATTGATTAAGTGTTTCGCAAGGACCATGAATCATATGTTTTAGCACTGCATCATATAGGTGTGGTTCTACTTCTTTAGATGGTATCTCTGCACGTACCAAACTATCATAATGTTCCGGGTCAATTAACTTGTCATTGTTTTCTAAGATTAGTAATATATGTACATGTGGCAACCCTCTTTTTTGAAACTCAGTGACATAAATATAGCTCTTCACCTTTTCCAAGACACCCTTAGTAATTACATCCTCTTTCAGCTGTTCAAATTTGGCTCGAAAAATTCTTGTTGTTAGATTTGGACGATCTTGTGGAGTTTGAACTGGGTTGAGTTCTGAAGTTATTTCAGTCCAAGATGGATTGCATGTCATTGTGAGAAAAATATCTGGCTTGCCCTCTTTAAGAACAATCGTCATTCCATCTTCATATCGTTGGGTCATGTCGCGATGGCTACCAATGAACGACGATGGTAATATTGTTCTTTTTCTTCCAACATTTTCTGGATACAAATATAGAGAGCAATAAAAATAGTTTTAATAATTATTTTGGGTAATTCTTAATGATTTACGAAGTAGCAATTAGATACAACAATATTTACCTACATTGGTTTCTCCTGTGTGCAAGGCATCTTGTAAGCCTTGGTATAATTCAGCCTGTAATTTCTTCTGTCTAGTTTGAACCCATCTTAACTTTTCAGTTTCAATTTTTACATAGTTATCAACAACATATTGTTGTAGTAGTCGCCCTGCTTGCAATACGGTAGAATGATCATCGGGACGGATCTACAAATTTTTAAGAATTTGCAAAAAAGATTAGATACATTGAACAATTTTTTGGCAGAATTTTATTGAAGTCTATACTGCGTAGGAAATAGGGATTTGTACCTGGAGCATATAGCTATTATATGTTCGGCATGATACTTTGCCACCACTTTGACTTCGAGTATTGATATCCCATCCATGAGTTCCAAATGGAAAAAGAAGAGGATATTGTAGTGGATCGTAATAGCCAACGAATTTCTGAATCCTTCGTAGGCTACCAGTATGAGTTTGCACCTTAATATCTCATCCACGAATCATTGTTTCAATGTCATCACCAACAATTATAGCTGCTACCTGCGACGCAGTTGGAAGACTATATTGTGGCTGATTAGCAGGTCGCTCTCTAATGACCAAACTACACTCATGTACATCTGACCGTTGTGCAAGCTGGCGAAATACATGGAGAAAAGGATTATACCGGTGTAGCAATTGTTGTAACTTGAAAACCAATGTTTCATGTAGTTGTGTGTTCTCCAGCATCCTATTCTGCAACTCGTGCTCAGTATCATATATGTACAGTTGCAAAAAACGTGGTCGCATGCCCTGATCCAGATAAAATCCCCCTATACTGTGATATATTGAGCCTTAAGCACGAAATGTATATATACCACGACCTGTTATAGCTAGTTGTTCGTCTATGTACACACCACACGAAGTGAAGGAAAATACATGATTGTATCCACGAATATGTTTTCTAAAATGGTTTCCTTCTGCAGAGGGGTCCAGGAAGATTTCAAGCAATTCCTGAGGAGCATTTACTCAGGAAAGAGAGACTTTTTCCCCATTACAGCACATCTCGAACGTCTCATGGTGAAATAGACGTGCGCTACAGTAATGACATGTCCTTGGGATTGGTAGCGGAGTTCGAATTATTGTTGCATCCTCTTAAAAATTTCGAGCACAATTGTGGGATGCTCGAACATTTTGTCTAATTTCTGTACTCGCATTAAATTTACATATATTTGGTTACATTCATAATGAAAATCAGAAAATGATTAATTTTGTAACAACTAAAAAAATAGGATTTTGGTGATTATAAATACAAAGAATTACTTCCATTATAGTGATCATAAAAAAGAGATAAGTAACTATCAAGTATTTAAGTGATGTTTCAATAATTTTTTTTAATTTTGTTACACTGTATAATATTGTAATGTTGTTTGACTTTATTTTTTTCAAATTTTGTTATTCAGATATATTTAACAACCTTAATTATAAAATATTTTATTTTATTCTTTCAACCTTAATTATAAAATATTTTATTTTATTCTTTATAAAGATGTTTTTTATTCGTTAAATAAATGTTTTTATTCTTTTAATTATAAAGAAATATTATTTATTATGTATCAAAATAGTTTTATTCCTTTTTTTAATAAAATTATTTTGTTTAAAACCTTTTATTCGAAACTGTTATAACCAAGTTAAAACCACATACGATCTATAACAACATTATATTATTTTAAATATTTATTATTTTCTTATTCCATTATATGTTTTTGAGTTATATGTTAACATTATGTTTGTTATGGACTATTTTTTTTTAGATTAAATAGTCAATACAATATAGTTTGAGTCTGAAATAAATAAAAAAAATTTTAAAAATGCTATCTTTATATAGCATATTTTTTTTGTATAAAGTTCTCAGTTGCATCAGTTGTCTTATAGCATTTTTTAGTTAATTATCTTATATAGGGTATGACGATTTTTGCCTTTGACTAAATTTTTTAGTTTGTATGTTTTGTTTCATGTTTTAAATGTTTAGATATTACTGGTCGAAGTAATACAATTGAAGATAATATTGGTTCATATTTTATTTGTTCTATTACTTCTAATAAACAATTTAACAAAATATAAATTTTTTTAAATTAAATATTTTTTTTGTTTTTGCTAAAGTTTACATATTTTTTTATTTTAATTGGCAAATAAATATTTTAAGTATCATTTTGGTTTTTATAAATTTTTTTGTATATAGATTTTAATTTTTTTTGTTAGGCACTGTCACTCTTTTTTAATAATTGGTTCTTGTAATAATCTTAAATAAATAAATTTTTTAACATCAATTATGCTCATACTTAATGTTTACTATAAATATATTAATATGCTAACATATAAGGATAAAATAATAATTTTTTTATAAATTTATTTATCTATTAAAATTGTGTCACAATACTAAATATATACAAAAAAAAGTAGAATACTAACCAGTTATATTTTCTTCGCATCTACTGTTTTGATAAGATCTATTTCCATGAATTTCTGATAGTATGTAAAAAGAACACATTAACAATATTATAAAATTGTTCAATGAATTAAGTTTGTATAATATCAATGGTAATTGAGAAGTTACTTTATAAGGAACAAATCATACAAAATTAAATTGATTGGAAGTAATAGAATACATAGAATACCCACTAATATCATAATTATCCAAACTCTGAATAACTAAAAAAAATAGATAGTGAACGTAAAATATAAATACATGATAGGCCGTTTGAGTTCCCGTAAAAAGTTACCATTTAAAAAATGATTCAAGTGTAACCGTATAATAGATTTATTAAGTGAAGAAATTATCATTTATAATTTACAATGTTATATATATTAATTAAAAATATTTGAACCTTTTTTATGTATTAAATATAAAACGTTTAAAAGAATTGTAGAATATTAAAAAACATATGAAATGTAAAATTCTATTAGATATTAATTGGACCACTATTATTATGAGCATCTGAATAATAGCAATCATATTATATTATTGAAACGACAATAATGTATTTTAAATGATTATATTTTACGGTGTATAATTATTCTTTATAGATAAGTAATTCGTGAATATAAAAATTATATTAAACTGGTAGCATAATAAATATATTAAAAATAGTAAATTTATCAATTTAAATTTATGTAGTGAAGAAATTGCCACTTCTGATATATCTATTTTTTAGAAGGAAAAGTATAAAAAAAATATCGAAATTATCAACTAATTTTTTTGTTATATAGTGAAAAAATTTAAGTTACAATTATATTATTAAACACATATCTAATATAATTTTTTTATGAGAAAGTTTAGGGGACCAACAGATTTATTAAAATCTGGCCAGCACTTAGCCAGCAAAAAGAAAATGAGTGATTCTCCATCATTAGATGAAATCTCACACCATTAAATACACTATTGATGGCTAGTTGATGGCTACAACTCACAAAATCTGCTACCCCTAATATTCCTCTTTTTTTTTATAATGATACGGCGCGAGAACATTTTATTTATTCTTATAATAATATTATTTAGGACAATAATGCATGATTTATTGAATCAAAATTTATGAAAAAATAAATTACTATTAATTAAAAAAATATACAGGAGTCCTACCCATATTTATTACCATTTGGTCTATTACTTGAATCAGTTTTGTTTTTATTATGAGTATCTAAATATTTAAAAAATTTATTATTAACATGAAAATAATGTATGCTGAGAATTTAAGAGTACATTTGGTAGATAAATTACAAATAAATAATACCAAGAGTATAGTAACTTAGAGATGTTGTAGAAATAATTCAAATTAAATGGCAAACTAAATTGTAGAAAAAGAGTTAAAAAAAATATACCAGAATTATCTATTAAGTTTTTTTTGTTATAGAATCAAAAAATTTAATAACAAATATATTATTAAACATTGAAACAATACTAAATATATAAAGAAAAAAAAAGTACAATACTAACCAGTTACATTTTCTTCACGTCTACTGTTTTGATCAGATCTATTTCCATAAATTTCTGATAGTATGTAAAAAGAACACATTAACAAAATTATAAAATTGTTCAATGAATTAAGTTTGTACAGTATCAATAGTAATTGAGAAGTTACTTTATAAGAAACAAATTATACAAAATTAAATTGATTGAAAGTAATAGAATACATAGAATACCCATTAATATCATAATTATCCAAACTCTGAATAACTAAAAAAAATAGATAGTGAACGTAAAATATAAATACATGATAGGCCGTTTGAGTTCCCGTAAAAAGTTACCATTTAAAAAATGATTCAAGTGTAACCGTATAATAGATTTATTAAGTGAAGAAATTATCATTTATTTTTTACAATGTTATATATATTTATTAAAAATATTTTAACCTTTTTTGTGTATTAAATAAAACGTTTAAAAGAATTGTAGAATATTAAAAAAGATATGAAATGTAAAATTCTATTAGATATTAATTGGACCACTATTATTATGAGCATCTGAATAATAGCAATTGTATTATTGAAATGACAATAATGTATTTTAAATGATTATATTTTACAGTGTATAATTATTCTTTAAGATAAGTAATTCGTAAATATAAAATTTTTATTAAACTGGTAACATAATACTTATATTAAAAATAGTAAATTTATCAATTTAAATTTATGTAGTGAAGAAATTGCCACTTCTGATATATCTATTTTTTAGAAGGAAAAGTATAAAAAAAATATCGAAATTATCAACTAATTTTTTTGTTATATAGTGAAAAAATTTAAGTTACAATTATATTATTAAACACATATCTAATATAATTTTTTTATGAGAAAGTTTAGGGGACCAACAGATTTATTAAAATCTGGCCAGCACTTAGCCAGCAAAAAGAAAATGAGTGATTCTCCATCATTAGATGAAATCTCACACCATTAAATACACTATTGATGGCTAGTTGATGGCTACAACTCACAAAATCTGCTACCCCTAATATTCCTCTTTTTTTTTATAATGATACGGCGCGAGAACATTTTATTTATTCTTATAATAATATTATTTAGAATAATAATGCATGATTTATTGAATCAAAATTTATGAAAAAATAAATTACTATTAATTAAAAAAATATACAGGAGTCCTACCCATATTTATTACCATTTGGTCTATTACTTGAATCAGTTTTGTTTTTATTATGAGTATCTAAATATTTAAAAAATTTATTATTAACATGAAAATAATGTATGCTGAGAATTTAAGAGTACATTTGGTAGATAAATTACAAATAAATAATACCAAGAGTATAGTAACTTAGAGATGTTGTAGAAATAATTCAAATTAAATGGCAAACTAAATTGTAGAAAAAGAGTTAAAAAAAATATACCAGAATTATCTATTAAGTTTTTTTTGTTATAGAATCAAAAAATTTAATAACAAATATATTATTAAACATTGAATGAAGCAGTTCTGCTGTTATTGTGAGTATCTGTATATATAGAAAAATTATTATTAGGATGAAAATAATATAATTTGATAATTTAAGGGTACACTCAAGAGATAAATTATAAATAATTGGTATTAAGTATAGTAACATAGATATATCGTTAAAAATAATTCACCTTAACTGATAAATTAACAACATAAATTTATTAATGGAAAGTATAACTTAGAGTACCTGATACAGAATATTGATGAGCGGGTGTATTTGTGATATCTTATAATAGTCTTGGTGTGTTAGTTTCACTCGATGTATCGATTTGTTTTCCTCGTCTAATACTCTCTCGGTAATTGGCATGCCAAGGTATTGCTGCCTCTGTTCTTTGCTCATATTTTGTCTTCGTTGCCTGGCATAGTCTTGCCAAGTTCGTCGACCACTTCCATGTGAATCTTCCATTTGTATGTTGTCAACTGCAAAAAATCAAAGAAACATATAAACATAGTTTTACACTTTTATTTAATAACGAAAAGAAAATTACAGTAGGTTTTACGTTATATTTAGGTGAAATGAGAAGGATGTAAGAGAAGATGGATGAAAAATGAAAGAAATTTTTTCTATTATGGAGTAACCAGTAATGATGTGAAGTAAGAGAGATTAAGAAGAGAAACTGCTATCCTATTAGTTACTATAGATGAAGATGAAGTAGTGGAGTATTATGCAGTAACATGAAGTTAGAGAAATTAACGGGAGTAACTGGTATCTCCTATTAGTAGTGAAATAATTATAGAAGTTACATTGACGTGAACGTGAACGTGAATGAAAATGAAGTCGTGGGAATGCTGTAACTAAGAGTACGTTATTAGGAAGGATAAAAATGGAAAGAAATTTGGACACCAAAATGAGTTTTAGCATTATATATTGGTATAGATATTGGTATAGACATAGGTTGGTTTGTTGATGTTTGATGATAAACTTGTGAAGTTTAGATTGAAGTGAGATGGTATTGAATTGAGAAATGATAGGATTGAAGAGATTATTGCGATATTGTCAAAAGTACGTGATATTGATGATTATAGGTATGATGAATTGGGCTGGAATGAGCTTTGAAAAGAAAATGAGGTTTGAAGCGTTTTGTAAAATTTGGTTTTTGGTCGAACTTCGACGAGCCATAAATTGGCTTCCGGACTCCCAAATTATTTCAAACTTGTTTTGTATGAAAATTGGATCCGTGAAGTTTACGCCGTTCGAAAAATAAAGGAAAAATGATTTAAAACGAAAAAGTTATGTGCGTCGAAAGTTTGAGGTGAAAAACAGAAATTCTGCAGCTTTTGAAACTTAGTGAAATTTTTGGAAAAACGCACGTCCATGCGTACGCGTGACATGAAACTTTTGCATACGCATTTACCCCCTTCGCAGACAAGTGCTACTGCCTGGTTTGCATGCGTACACGTGACTCTCCTATTTTCAGCAAAGGTATTTTGTGTTTTAAAGCTCAATTTTGAACCTCCAAACCTTTGTTTTTACCCTTTTAGCCCTAGAACATAATGATAAGCTTAGTTATAAGTTAGAGTTAGGAAATAGAGATAACTTGGGAATGAAGTAAAGGTTAAAAATGATGAATTGTATAAGAAGGAGGTGCATGTATGAATGAGTTCTGACGCTAAGCCTTAAATGATTGATTTTCTACAAGTATTATGAAATGTATGAGGCAAGTAAGAGAGTAATGTAAGAAATTGAGAATTGATGATATTAATTAATCAAGGATAATAAAATGTATGATCAATGAGTTAAGTGAAATTGAGAATGATGAGATGAGACTGACGAACTGAATTCCTGCGCGATCTAGAATTTTCTAACAATAAATCCTCGTTGCAAGTATAGCTTCTAAACCGGCAAGGAATCCCTTTCGTACAAACGTTTTGGTTGTCACAAGTAACAAACCCCTTTGAAATTGATAACCGAAGTATTTAACCTCGGGTCGTCTTCTCAAGGAATTGCAGGGAGGTGTTCTTATTATTGGTTATGAGTCTTGTAAATTGGGGGTTTTGAAAGTGAGGGACAGGTAATTTAAATAACAAGGAAAATAAATTGTAGGAATTAATAAATTAATATCTAATAAAACTCTTGGCAAGGTATGAAAATTCGGAAGTCCTATCCTAGTTATTCTTATGAGAATTTGAAGTTAATCGCACTTAGTTAACCTTTACTAAAGCAAGGAAAAGTCAAGTGAACTAATTAGTTAGATTCCCAAGTCCTAGCCAACTCCTAAGGAAAGACTAGAGTTAGTGGAATTCCAGTCAATTAGAGAAATTAATTAACAATCACGATAAGTTTAATAACTCAAGAGCTTCCAGTTAATCTATTAAAGCCAAGAATATAAAAAGCTAAATAAGAATCATAAATCTGAAATACCTCAATTGCATTAATAAGAGAAAATCAATCTAAACATGAAGAGTTCATAAGCCAATTTGGCAACATAAGTAATTAAAGGAAAGCATTAAAGTATCTGAAAGTAAAAGAGAAATATAAAGTAAAAGAAATATTGAACCTGATGAAGAGTTGAAATCCTAAATCCTTTAAGAGAAATCCTAATCCTAAAACCTAAGAGAGAGGAGAGAACCTCTCTCTCTAAAAACTACATCTAAATTGTGAAAAGTGGATAATTGGAGGCCTCCCCATGAATGGATGCATTTTTCCACTTTATAACCTCTAATCTGTGTTTTCTGGACTTGGATCTGGGCCAAAAAGGGTCTCAGAAATCGCTGAGAGCGTTTTCTGCAATTTCTGGTGCGTGGCGTCTGTCACGCGTCCGTGTGGGTCACGCGGTCGCGTCATCTGGGAGTTTTTCTTATCACGCGTTCGCTTCGGTCACGCGTACGCGTCATTTGCGCTCTGCTCAAGGCACGCGTACGCGTCAGTCACGCGTTCGCGTTGCTGCCCTTTTCGCACTGGGCACGCGGCCGCTTCGTCCATGCGTTCGCGTCGCTGCCAGTTTCTTCAAAAACTCTATTTTGTGCTTTTCCTCTATTTTTGTATGTTTTCTTTCCATCCTTTAAATCATTCCTGCCTTAGGAGATCTGAAAATACTCAACACACAAATCACGGCATCGAATGGTGATAAAGGGTGATTAAAATTAATATTTTTATAGCCTAGGAAACATGTTTTTCACATATATCACATAATAAGGAAGGAAAAGTAAAACCATGCAATTTACATGAATAAGTGAGTGAATGATTGAATAAATCACTTAAATTGAGCACAAAATATATCATAAAATATGGGTTTATCAACCTCCCCACAATTAAACAATAGCATGTCCTCATGCTAAATCCAAGATAAAGAATAAGGTAAGGTTAAAGTGGTGGAATCTCATGCAACGCAATCTATTCTAAATGCAAATTACCTAAATGAGTCATGCAATTCTAGTTATTATTCACTTGTATATAAAGCTTACATGTAGTCAAATTAATTCATATCCTCAAGGAATCATATATGCATAGCCAAACCCTAGATAATGTTAAAGCACTTTTTACAATTGAGACGGGGTAAAAAAAATATTTCACAAACTTGCAAGACAATTAACAGTTAAGCAGAGATATATGGTGATGAGCTATTGAACCCTCACTGGAATTTGTGTTTACTCTCTAGTCACTCAGTGTTTATTGGGTTAATCACTCTATTCTTTTTCTATCCTTACTTTCTATAACTTTGTTTTTCATCTAACCAATTAACAATTATAGAATACAGACATACAAAAATCATGAGGTCTTTTTCAAGGTTGTAATGGGGCCAGGGTGAAGGTAAGAGTACATGCATAAGGCCAAGTGAGCTAATAAGTGAATCCTTGATTAGTCTAAGATCTCACCTAACATACATACTTTATATAATTTTAAGGTTCCTTTACCTATTTACCCAAATTTTCCCACTTTGTTTTGCAAACTCATGCATTAATTTTGATTTTGTCCCATGTGCATTGACTCTTTTTATTTTGCAATTGGGAAATTTTTGTATCCCCTTTATTTAAATACTAAATTTTTTTTTAATCTGAATCATCGACGCACATGGTAATTCAATTGTTTTGATTTCACATGAGCATGCTTCCCAAATTTAGTTTTTGAAACAACTTATTCTTTAAATTCCTACTTTGTTTCTGTCATCCCATGTTCCCATAAAATTCCCCACACTTAAATAATACACAGTTTCTATCTTAAGCTAACCAAGGATTCAACTTGAGATTTTTATTTTGTTTTTTCTGCTTAAGGCTAGTAATGTGGTTTATAGAACAAGAGGGGATTAAAAAGCTCAAGGGGGCTAACAAGAGTGATATAAAAGGTAGGCTAATTTGGGATAAGTGAGTAAAAATTCAAATGATGGCCTCAATCATCTCTAGGTATGTATCTATATTCTATATTGGACATATAGATTAAAACAAAGTAAAGAACATCAGAATGAAAAAGAAGGGTAAAACACACAGGAATAAAATTTATGGTTTGAATGTAACCATACAATTTAGCTCAAAACTCACAAGCTGTGTGTTCTCCAGCTCAAAAATCATATATCAGTTATATATGTCATGCAAGTAAAAATTAAGAGTTCCTATTATTCTCAATGTAAATCTTAGGGTGGCCCTTAAAATCTTAGTGTTCCTCTTTGAAGAAATGTTGTTAACTAACTAACATGTAATGCTATATATATAAGGTGTGTGGATTGTTTTATTATGTTGAAGTCTCTAGTTTACTTCCTTTTTTATTTTCAATTAAACCACATATTCTATAACTAATAAATTTAGAATTGCAAACTAAGCTAAATGTCTAAGATATGAACTAAAGTGCAAAATGCGGGAATAAAGTAAAAATATAGCAAAAGAACAATGTATAAGTACTGAAGAATAAAAATAAAAACAAAGATAAAAATACAGAAAAATAAATAAAATAAGATAAAAGAGTCTGTAGTGGTTCACCAAAAAGATACGCCAGAAATGGCTACCTCCCCACACTTAAAATAAAGCATCGTCCTCGGTGCTCACTCAAGCTGGGTGTGAAGGAGTGTCATCACTGGAAGGATGGGCTGCTGGAGTCTCTGTGGTGGAAGCCTGAAGGTCTGCAGACTGGATAAGGGTAGGAGGATCTGTCTGCTGCAGTGGAGGCTCTGACCGTATAGGAATCTCTGGGTCGGCGGCCTGAATCTGGTGAGGCTCCTCATGCTGTGGTGCAGCCTGCTCTGGTTCTGCCTGCTCAGCCTCTCTCTGTGCATGTGTCTCATCCTCATGCTCGTCCGCCTCCTCCTCAGATGGCTCTGATGGTGTGTCAGGCTCGGAGGGGATGTCGCCGCCGGATCGGATCATCAACTTGAGGTGCTCATAGCATCGCTTGTTGCGACGCTCCATATGATCCAAGTGGGTGAAGAGTCAATGCACCAAATGATAAATGGGCTCAGGGGCAGGTGGAGGTGCAGTGGTGGTAGCTGGGGGAGCAGTAGATGAAGAATGGGCAGCTGAAGGTGTGGCTGTCTCATCAGAAGCGGTGAGGAATGGGAGTCTGTAACCCAAAGCCTGAAACTTTCTGCTGTGAGGGATAATCTTCTTGCAATTTGCAGTAGGTGGCTTCTCATCAGCAAGCTCCCAAGGCACGTCAGCTCGACAGCCGAGCTGGGTAACCAGATAAGGGAAAAGGAGAGTGCCTCTGACATGGACCCTGGCCATGTAATGCTGGATGAATCGTGGAAGATACAGGTCCTTACCCTCCATCACACACCAGATGAGGGTGATCATAGCAGCAGGCAGCTCCGTCTCATGAGTGCTCAGCATAACAAAGTTGCTCAGGATCTGGTGCCAGAGCCGAGCCTCATCATTCAGATACATAAGCTTGATTCCCTTAGGCATTGTTGTGTTCTTTCCCATGACCCATGGGACAGTAGGATCAAGGGTTATCCATTCAAATCTCATAAAGCGCATGTCCTCTTCAGCCTTTTGGTAATCGTCAGGCTGATCTGATTTAGGCTGAAGGTGGAGGATATCCTCAATAGCTTCCTCAGTCACCAGAATCTGTTTCCCTCTAAGGTGCACTGCGTCCAGGGTAGTCTTGAAATAGTTACAGTAAAACTCTCTGACCCAGGAAGCATTGACCTCTGTCAAGTTTCTCTCCAAGAAGAACCAGCCTCTCTGTTTTATCTGTTCGGAGGTGTACTGCTGTAGTTCTTCTGGAATTTTCAGAGTTCTCTCCAGGTACAGGTTCTTGGAGGTGGCAAACACTGGATACTTCAGCTCACAGTATCTGTTTGCAAATTTTATTGGATCTGTGGCAGTGAGGAGCTGGTCAGCCTTCTTCTGCGGGGTAAAGTGCTTTTTCCGCCAGGAGTCATCATGCATAATGTCCAAGATAGACATAGAGGATTCACCTCTTTTCCTTTTACCAGTGGTTGCCTTGCCTTTTCCTTTTCGTTGAGGGTTAGACATCCTGAAAAGCAAAAATTCCAGGATATAAATGAAGAACAAAGCAGGAAAACAAGTAGGCAAATAGAATAATAGCAATATAAGCACATAGTGGCAAAAGAACAGTAGAATAATGAAATGAGTTAAATAAATATACATTTTGGATTATTTCGGAGTTAAAAATCTGAGATGAGAAATCACAATCCAAAATATATTATAAGTAGAATACCTGTTAATTAGGAGAAACAATAATCATGCCACGAGTTAAAAAGTTGAAGGAGTTAGTTAAAAAGCAAAGGGAGAAGTTAGAAAGTTAAAAGTGGTTAAAAGTGAAAAAGGGGTTGAAAAGTGGAAAGCAGTGAGTTAGGAGAAAGAAAGTTAAAGTAAGTGGCATGATAAATGTTTCCTAGGTAACAAGAAATTCACAAATTTAAAGAATAATCAACTCATATTCGGGCAAAAATATCAATGTATTGATGAAAATTCAAATAGAGATGAGAGTAGCAAAAATTAAAAGGAAATCATCAATAATGCAATTTACTAGCCAGGGAATTAAGAAGGAATAAGAATGCTATCCCGTGCATTCATGAATTGGTTTGGTAAAAGCTAAGTAATGCAAAATTCAAAATTGCCAAAACCAATACATGAATGAGAAGGAAACAATTTGCAGAAAATTGGGCAGCATTTCGGCTAAAATTGGATGTTTCCGGATAATAAACAGCAAGCAGACAGTTTATATAAATTAAAATAAAGCTGCAAATAGACACAAGTAATATGAACATGAAAGAGCAGTGTAACAGCAGCATGAAACAGTGAAGAACAGTAGCATATGAACAGTATAAATATCACAGCCGAACCAAAATTGCAGAATAGGTAAAACAAGCAACAAGTACGGCGCAATTATCAGGCCTAAGTCAACTAACCACATCCTAGCTACCTAACCACCTAGAATCCACTACAACATGCATCTCTAACTATCCTAAGTTTGAACATAAACTGAAAAATATGCAACTAACTACGAATGAAAGAAAAATGGCGTTCGGCGAAACCTGGTAGGCGTATGAACTAAGGTAGGGATCAGAGAGATGGCGGTGGCGAAGTGGTGGTGCTGGGAGGGGGCACGGCGGCGCAGTGGCGGAACAGGGCGGCGCGGTGGTGGAGCAGGTTGGGTTGGAGGGTGGGGTTTGGGTTGGGTGAGGGGTTGTGATGGTGGGAGGGGCGGTGAGGGTTGTGGGTTGTGGGTTGGAGGGGGTTGGAATGGGAGGCGGCGCTGGTGGCGTGGTGGTGGTGGCTGGGTATGGGGGGCGCGACGGGTAGGGTTTCGCGTGATAGGGGGTTAGTGATTTTGAATCCACACGAACGCGTGGGGCACGCGATCGCGTGGCTAGGGTGAAATGGGGTTGACGCGGTCGCGTGATTGACGTGACCGCGCGGGTTGGGTACAAGATGGATGACGCGGACGCGTGAGGCACGCGGCCGCGTCGCTGGAAATTGTGCTAGACGCACACTTCCAGCGTCGTTTCAGCACAACTCTCTGTCTCCATTTAGGGGGCCATAATATCCACGCGACGCGGACGCATCGCGCACGCTTTCGCGTGGGATGAGTGTTCTGCAAGTGACGCGTTCGCGTTAGGGCGGCGAACGCGTCGGCCATTTTGTGCTAAACGCACACCAGCCGCACGATTCCAGCCCAGATTTCTGGGCGTTGGATTTTTACGCCGATTTTCAGATCACGCGTCCGCGTGAGTGACGCGGACGCGTGGGAGGTATTTTTCGCAACTGACGCGAACGCGTTAGCGACGCGGTCGCGTGGAACAATTTGTGCCAAAGGCACGCCTCCAGCCACGCTTTCGCGTGACTTTCTGTTCACTTTCCTTTACTTCTTAATGCACTTGTGACGCGGACGCGTCGCGTGCTTTTTTTTTATGCAATTATGCAGTATGCAATGCTTAATGTAAATGCTATGAATAATATTCAGTTTTAATGAAAATAATATAATATAAAAACAGATAACACGAAATAAAAATTGAAAAAGAAGCGACCATACCATGGTGGGTTGTCTCCCACCTAGCACTTTTAGTTAAAGTCCTTAAGTTGGACATTGGATGAGCTTCCTGTTATGGTGGCTTATGCTTAAATTCATCCAGAAATATCCACCAATGTTTGGAATGCCAACAGCCTCCGGGGTCCCAAACTAGGCATGTGAAGCTTTTGAGCAGCTTCAAACAGATTCTCAGGCTCCCGGGGTGACGAATGTCAGAATATTTTCCAGGATCCCAAACTTTGTTTTTAAATCCGCCTTTATCTTGATCTAATTTTTTCCATCCGGGTGGTTTAGAAATTAGATTCTCACCAAGATGACCAAATGTTTTCCGAGACCCATTCAATTGAACTTGGTACCAATCCGTGCACTTCGAATTGAAGCGTGGAACCTTGTTGAATCGTGCACACCAGCTCTGAGCACGAGCCATTTCCCTCCTACTCTTAAAGCCGCAGAGAGCTATAAGCTGGCCATCTGTTTCAAGCAAACCATATTCAAGTGGAAAAGTAAAGATAAAGGTTAAAGATTGTACCCACTTGAAGCTTGTATTAGGTGGTAATGGTCTTGGGATAGGTGTTTCCAGTGGTTCTGTGAGATCTACTCCCTTGTATTCTTCTGTGAATTCCTCTACTTATTTGCAAAATTCTTCAACTGCAACTGCGTCCTGATCAAAGTCTTCTATGTCTTCCTCGTCACTCAAGTCATACGTTGGAGGTTGAGAGAAATCTACCTCGACGTCATCTTCGTATTCACTTGGATAAGATTCTTCAGGCTCAAGGAGTTCAGTTGCGGATGTGAGTTCGTGATTAGGAGAGCTTAATTCATGATCATCACTGCCTATGGAATCAACTTCTTGGTCTGTTCCGCCCAATTTTTCACAAGGTATATGCTTAGGAGGTTGTGCACTGTCCTCTTTGGCGTTAAATTCGAACTTCTCGGCGAGATCCTTTACAGTTCTCGATTCCCATGGAGGTTCAGCATCTCCTAAATCTTCAACCACTTCTTCCTCTACAACTATCATGGCTTCCTCCACCTGTTCTAATACAAAGCCATGCTCCTCATTGTCCACCGA
>NC_029791.2:14003387-14007246 GCF_000816755.2 Arachis ipaensis | reverse complement strand
TCACTCAAGTCATACGTTGGAGGTTGAGAGAAATCTACCTCGACGTCATCTTCGTATTCACTTGGATAAGATTCTTCAGGCTCAAGGAGTTCAGTTGCGGATGTGAGTTCGTGATTAGGAGAGCTTAATTCATGATCATCACTGCCTATGGAATCAACTTCTTGGTCTGTTCCGCCCAATTTTTCACAAGGTATATGCTTAGGAGGTTGTGCACTGTCCTCTTTGGCGTTAAATTCGAACTTCTCGGCGAGATCCTTTACAGTTCTCGATTCCCATGGAGGTTCAGCATCTCCTAAATCTTCAACCACTTCTTCCTCTACAACTATCATGGCTTCCTTCACTTGTTCTAATACAAAGCCATGCTCCTCATTGTCCACCAAAGTTTCTAGGGTCTCCTTCATGCTACACTCTTCTTTTAATTCTCCACATGCAGCCATGGGAGTACTTTGAGTTCTCAGATTTTGGGAAGCTATTATATTTACCACCTCGGTTAAGGCAGTAGTAAGTTCCAATACGATCCTTTGCATCTTCGCTTGCCCTTGAAGAAGACACGAAGTCTGTTGTCCATAGGAGGTTGGGGTGGGTATGAGGGTTCATTGGTTGGGGAAGAAGGTTCAAAACAAGAATGTGGTGGTTTTCGGGAGTAATTGGATTGGGATTGTGGTGGATAAGGGTCATACGGTGGTGAATGGTGAAAAGGAACTTGTGAGTGTGGTGGTTCAAAGCTACGTTGAGAGGATGGTCTATAAGCACAGGATGGGGCTTGTCGGTAATTACAAGGGGGTCCACCATATCTATCAGCTTGGTATGCATTGTTGAGTGGTCCTTGCCCATGATATCTTGGAGGGTGTTGTTGCCTAAAGGGTTGATCAGATCCTCTTGGCTCCATCCATCTTTGATTGCTTAGACCTTGATGCATATTCCTGTTATAGCTTCTATTCCCTTCAACAAATTTAGAACCAAACTCAAAGCGAGAGGGGTGAGAATTCATGGTAGCTAATAGAAATAAAAGGGAAAAACAAAACAAATAAACAAATAAAAGAAAAATATTTACAATAACCAATAATAAGGCACACGTTTGCAGTTCCCCGGCAACGACGCCATTTTGACGAACTGAATTCCTGCGCGATCTAGAATTTTCTAAAAATAAATCCTCGTTGCAAGTATAGCTTCTAAACTGGCAAGGAATCCCTTTCGTACAAACGTTTTGGTTGTCACAAGTAACAAACCCCTTTGAAATTGATAACCGAAGTATTTAACCTCGAGTCGTCTTCTCAAAGAATTGCAGGGAGGTGTTCTTATTATTGGTTATGAGTCTTAAAAATTGGGAGTTTTGAAAGTGAGGGACAGGTAATTTAAATAACAAGGAAAATAAATTGCAGGAATTAATAAATTAATATCTAATAAAACTCTTGGCAAGGTATGAAAATTCGGAAGTCCTATCCTAGTTATTCTTATGAGAATTTGAAGTTAATCCCACTTAGTTAACCTTTACTAAAGCAAGGGAAAGTCAAGTGAACTAATTAGTTAGATTCCCAAGTCCTAGCCAACTCCTAAGGAAAGACTAGAGTTAGTGGAATTCCAGTCAATTAGAGGAATTAATTAACAATCACGATAAGTTTAATAACTCAAGAGCTTCCAATTAATCTATTAAAGCCAAGAATATAAAAAGCTAAATAAGAATCATAAATCTGAAATACCTCAATTGCATTAATAAGAGAAAATCAATCTAAACATGAAGAGTTCATAAGCCAATTTGGCAACATAAGTAATTAAAAGAAAGCATTAAAGTATCTGAAAGTAAAAGAGAACTATAAAGTAAAAGAAATATTGAACCTGATGAAGAGTTGAAATCCTAAATCCTTTAAGAGGAATCCTAATCCTAAAACCTAAGAGAGAGGAGAGAACCTCTCTCTCTAAAAACTACATCTAAATTGTGAAAAGTGGATAATTGGAGGCCTCTCCATGAATGGATGCATTCTCCCACTTTATAACCTCTAATCTGTGTTTTCTGGACTTGGATCTGGGCCTAAAAGGGTCTCAGAAATTGCTGGGAGCGTTTTCTGCAGTTTCTGGTGCGTGGCGTCTGTCACGTGTCCGCGTGGGTCACGCGGTCGCGTCATCTGGGAGTTTTCCTTATCACGCATTCGCTTCAGTCACGCGTACGCGTCATTTGTGCTCTGCTCAAGGCACGCATCCGCGTCAGTCACGCATTCGCGTTGCTGCCCTTTTCGCGCTGGGCACGCGGCCGCTTCGTCCATGCGTTCGGGTCGCTACCAGTTTCTTCAAAAACTCCATTTTGTGCTTTCTCTCCATTTTTGTATGTTTCCTTTCCATCCTTTAAATCATTCCTGCCTTAGGAGATCTGAAAATACTCAACACACAAATCACGGCATCGAATGGTGATAAAGGGTGATTAAAATTAATATTTTTAAGTCTAGGAAACATATTTTTCACATATATCACATAATAAGGAAGGGAAAGTAAAACCATGCAATTTACATGAATAAGTGAGTGAAGGATTGAATAAATCACTTAAATTGAGCACAAAATATATCATAAAATATGGGTTTATCAGAGACATAAATTAGTATCGAGAATGAAAATGATAATTATGAGAAATGATTGAATATTTTGAGCTTGGAGGTATTATCTCCCTTATGTCACCTTGGGGTATTATTTTTCCCATGTCAGCTTGAGTCACCACCCATGGATATTATTGAGCTTGGGAATTCTCCCCCATGATGTATTTTTGAGTTTGAGGACATGTCGGGATGGCTACGTAACCGACAGTTGATATCAACAACGATAAGACAGGCATGCATCATGTGCATATTGTTTGAATTGTTTGATTGTGAATTGTTTGGGATTGCCTACGTGATTATAATCTGTTACTTGTTATAATTGTTATCTGCATTACCTGTAAATTACCTGTGTTTGCCTTATTTGCTTATCTGTCTGTGCATATTCACCAGAGATGGAGGAACGAAGGAAGGATAAAAGGGTCTAGTGTTAGGTCGAGTTTTAGTTAAGTTTCGGAACCCTTAGAAGGCCACCTTTTATGGTTTATGTTTAATATCTTAAGCTTTATAATCTGAGTGTCGGCGTCTCTAGAATTCTAAAGACCTTATATCTTATATGTGTGGCACCTGTACCATGCTGAGAACCTCCGGTTCTCACCCCATACTGTGTTGTTGTTTTCAGATGCAGGTTGAGAGGCACTTCGCTAGGCGTTTGGATTCTTGAAGCGGAGTGGTTTCTGGGTTCTCTTGTTATGTAGCTTATGTATATATGTACTTAGCTTTCTCTCCAAGAAACTTATTTATTTTGTTCCTCTTAGAGGCTAATGGAGAGTTAGGGTTTTATTTATGTATTTTGGGCTTTGAGATATGTATATACGTATGTAAATATTCTTCGGCCAGCCTTGGCTTCGCAGGCTAAGTTAGGAGCTTGTTATTATGTATCTTTTGGGGTTTCTACTCCTAGTTTCTGTTATATTATGTTCGCTGACTTTCGGTTTCTTCGCGTGCAAGTTATCTCGTTTCCTGAGCGTTGCGCTTTTACTTTGCGCTTGTGTTTTACCCATTTTTTAAGGCTCCTAGTTAAATATCTTTCACTATTATTATACATATATTTTTACTTTTAGATGTCGTAATACCTTACTATTTCAGTCTCATGACTTAAGCATAAGATTAAGTGTGGTAGGTGTTACATTATTCATATTAGTAAATTATCCATATTTAAAAATTTAACATTAAATAATTATTATACTTTACTTTTAGATGTCGTAATACCTTACTATTTCAGTCTCATGACTTAAGCATAAGATTAAGTGTGGTAGGTGTTACATTTTACATTA
>NC_029791.2:13996449-14001338 GCF_000816755.2 Arachis ipaensis | reverse complement strand
ATAAATTCTAATGATATTTTTTTATTTTATTAATAGTAAAATATAAATTAATTTTTTAATTATTTTTAATATCTTGTTTTAATGATATAAAGTATTTAAAATATTTTTTATTTTAATGAATAATAATATATACTATTTTTAAATTTATTTCAACAATATATGTTAAGAATAAGGCTAAACACACTGACATATGATGGTATTTAAGTGTGTTCAAACGTGTCTGGAGTAAAATTTTGTGTTTTGTATTAAGACAAAATTGGACACAACAGAATGTTAGAGGAGTGTCATATTCAAAATGTGTCCGACGAAATGTCCGTACTTTATAAATAAATAGATAGATAGATAGGTAGGTAGGTAGTTAGGTAGAAGTTCAAAATCTTCTATTCAACTAATTTTTAAATGATTTTTATTTAATATATGCTTGAGAACTAATCATTAAAATACATATGTAGTTTATTAGTAGATATTAAAAGTGTTCAAACAGTAAAATTTTGTGTTTTGTATTAAGACAAAATTGGACACAACAGAATGTTAGAGGAGTGTCATATTCAAAATGTGTCCGACGAAATGTCCGTACTTTATAAATAAATAGATAGATAGATAGGTAGGTAGGTAGGTAGGTAGAAGTTCAAAATCTTCTATTCAACTAATTTTTAAATGATTTTTATTTAATATATGCTTGAGAACTAATCATTAAAATACATATGTAGTTTATTAGTAGATATTATACAAAATAGTACCATTATAGAATGGATTCAATCTCACTGTAAAGTAACTAGGTATGTAACACTTATAAATGACTCAGTACTGGCATACAATATGTTTGGGTATGTAATTTGCGACCTTCTGTCATAAATTTAGAAGTCTTTTTTCTTTAGATATAATTCAGTATGCAATACATGATATGGGAATTTAGCATAACACAAATAAATGAGAGAAACTCTCAAATCCAACCTATTGCCAATCAGTAAAACCAGTGTTTTTCTAGTTAATTTCAGTGAGTCCTTAAATTAGGTTTTGTGGTACTTTTGATATGTCTTACACTAATAGGTATCTTTTGTGTAGGGATAAATTAAGAAAGTGCTAGTTGAAGGTAGTTAGTGATGGTTAGTAGCTGTTAGATAATAGATAGCCTTTCATTCTGTTATGCTGACATGGAACTAGGTTATACAGCTTGTGTGCACATACAAACTAAAAAACAGTGTCAGTTCATCAATGAGGATCATTTTTCTCTCATCTTGCCTAGTTTAAAAGCAAGACTTAAACCACAGAATTGCATAAGCTCCTTCAAAAAATTAATTCTTTTTTAAAAAAAGCAGGGGCTTAAGATTGCTTAAGCTCTGATATTTCATAAAAGAGAATCTTTCCTTAAACAGGCACATTTCTCTTGATTCGTAAAACCAAACAGTTGAGAATACACATAAACATGTAATAACTCATAATTGTTCTTAAATAAGTTGTGTTCTTGGAGCTTGTTTATGTAACAAGTGTAGGAACAAACTAACCAGTAAAAAGTTTAAATGCTGTTGGCAAAGTCCTCTTAGGACCGACCCAAAATAAATCTTTCTTGGTAGACATGTAAAGCCCTGGATCAACTATTAAAGGCATCGCCCTTTTGTCCCTGCAAAATATGGTTCAATTCAGTTCATCACTACACCTAAATCAAATGTTGCATCCATCAAAAAAGAGAAGAACATACTCCAAGGTTGATTATGACAGGGTGAGAGGCAAACAGAGAGACTTACGCCTTCCATCCTAAATGGCTTGTGTGCTCAATGAAGTTAACCTTTCTATCCAAATCTCGAAAAATATATAAAAGGTCTGCACAACCATATTAATGAAAACAATCATTGGTGAAAAACACTTAAAGCTCCAAGGAATTTGGAAAAAAAATTTACACCAAAATCAACTACTAGTATAAAATATATATTAAAATATAAAATATAAAATATACACTAAAAATAAATTAATATATATATACACACACAAATATATTAGTAGTTAATTTTGGTATGTATTATTAACATATATAAAGAATACAAAGAATCTGTTATAAAAAGAAGAAGAAGAAAAAAACGAATTTTATCTAATAAGATTAGTTAAGCAATTCTCAAATTAATTCAAATAATTCTGTTATGAAGAGTAGGCATTTACAGATTTTTACATATTTTTTAGCCCAAAAAGGTATTATACATAGGCTTACTTGCCCTCATACTCCACAACAAAATGGAATAGCCGAAAGGAAGAATAGGCATATTGTTGAAACTGCTCTAACTCTTTTAGCCATTACCTCCCTTCCTTTAACTTTGTGGAATGAGGCTTTTGCAATTTCAGTTTATTTAATTAATCGTATGCCTTCATATGTAACAGGGAATAAATCACCTTTTGAATTGTTATTTCATAACAAATCTGATTATGCTTCTTTAAGAGTGTTTGGTTGCTTATGTTTTCCACATACTAGACCATATAATGTGCATAAACTAGAATATAGATCTGAACCTTGTTGTTTCTTGGTTATTCTTTAAATCAGAAAGGATATAGATGCTTAACAAAGTAAGAAAAAATAATTACTTCTAGGAATGTTAATTTTCATGAAACTACCTTTTCTTCTCTCTCCTTTTTTCTTCATAATAATAATGATCAAAATTAAGGTGTTAGTAGTATTACAGTTACAGAATTTTTGCCTCAGATTGCAACTATTCCACCTTCATCCATTGATCCTGCCATCCCTCTACCTCATTCAATTCTTATGCATTTCACTCATTCTTTGGACAAGCATGCTGACATTACTACTAGAGAAGGAAATCAACTCTCACACACAATAA
Organism: Arachis ipaensis; assembly: GCF_000816755.2. Classification (NCBI taxonomy): domain Eukaryota; kingdom Viridiplantae; phylum Streptophyta; class Magnoliopsida; order Fabales; family Fabaceae; genus Arachis; species Arachis ipaensis. The sequence continues at coordinate 13,998,513 of NC_029791.2, read as the reverse complement.
ATCCAAGCTCACAATCAACTATTACTATTCCAGCTACACAAAATTCTATACCACTCTCCTCTGTAGAAGCTATACTACCCTCGTCTCAGAATTTTTCACCTATCCCTCCTTCAGACAATATTCACCCTATGCAGACAAGGTCTAAAACAGGTAGCAAACCATCAAAGACCTTTCAGGTAAGTACTTCTCTATTAAGCTCTATACATGATTCTGAATTACTTCCAAAAAGTATTCGAAGTGCTTTTCAGAATCCTTTATGGAGAGAAGCAATGCTTACTGAATATAAGGCTCTATTACATCATAATACTTGGACCTTATTTGAGCTCCCTGAAAATGAAAAAGTTATCACCTGTAAGTGGATTTTTGCTGTCAAGAGAAATGCCAAAGGAGAAGTTATAAGACATAAAGCACGATTAGTTGTTAGGGGTTTTATCTAAACTGTAGGAATAGATTTTGATCAAGTATTCTCTCTTGTAATAAAACATGTTACAATTCGTATCATTCTGACTCTTACCTTATCTAAAGGATGGAGAATACAACAATATAGTTTTCACAATGCCTTTTTGAATGGAACTTTACATGAAACTGTTTTTATGACTCAACCTCCAGGATTCATTAATTCCAATCCTAAATTAGTTTGTAAACTCAACAAGGCCATTTATGGTCTTAAACAACCCCAAGGGCTTGGTATTTAACTATTACTGCTACTCTTCAGTCTTTTGGTTTTACAGTTACAAAATATGATCTCTCTCTGTTCATAAGATTTACTACTAATTCTGTTATTTACATTCTCATCTTTGTTGATGATATGCTTGTTACTGGTGATAATGAAACTGATATTAAAATTGTGCTTACTAAATTGCATTCCATTTTCTTATTAAAAGATCTAGGAAATCTGAATTTCTTTTTGGGAATAGAAGCTGTCAAGCATTCCAATTCCTTACTTTCTTTATGTCAATCAAAGTATATTCACAATTTACTTTTGAGGGCTGTAATGTAGGATTCAAAACCAATTAGTACACCTATGGTAAGCTCTCTGAGATTAACAGCCAATGGTGAAACTTTCTTTGAAAATCCAACCTTGTATCGTTCCATAGTAGGAGGGTTATAGTATGCAACTATTACACGACCTGACATTAGTTTCTCTGTTAATAAACTAAATCAGTTCATGTCCAACCCATGTCAAGAACACTGGATTGCAGCAAAAAGGGTGCTACGTTATTTAGCAGGTACCGTTGATTTTACACTTCAATTTCACAGATGCACTGACTTGAAATTTACTGCCTTTTCAGACTCAAATTGGGCAAACGACCTTGATGATAGAAAGTCTACTACGGAATTTTGTGTGTATCTTGGATCAAATTTGGTGTCCTGAAGATGTAGCAAACAAGCCACGGTCAGCAGAAGCTCTACTGAGGCAGAGTATAGAGCCCTTGCAGCAGTATTCACGGAGCTGCTATGGATTCAAAACCTTCTTGCTAAGCTACACCAGCCCTGTTCTGCTCCTCCCACTGTGTTTTGTGATAACATTTCAGCTGTGTTGCTTACCTATGATCCAATTTTACACAATCGAACCAAGCACTTTAAATTGAATCTCTACTTTGTGAGAGACAAAGTGATAAAAGGCTCCATTGTTGTTACTCACATTCCCTCCACAGAACAAGTAGCGGATGTGTTAACTAAGCCCTTGTCCTTAGCCAATTTTGATAAGTTCAAGAGCAAACTCAGCAATCAGACCATCATGAGTTTGTGGAGGAGGGGGTATTAACATATATAAAGAATACAAAAAATCTGTTATAAAAAGAAGAAAAAAAAAACAGATTCTATCTAATAAGTTTAGTTGAGCAATTCTCAAATTAATTCAAATAATGTTTTCAAATAATTCTGTTATGAGGAGTAGGATTAGTTAGATTAGTAATGGAAGCTTTTGTGTATATATATATATATATACTCCTACTTTAGTGTACAAACAATAAAATGAAAAATAACACTTTCTAAATCCTTTTGCATAAGTTTCATTCTTCCGCTTAGAAATTCTTTTTCTTTTTTTATTCTTACATGTTT
>NC_029791.2:13981479-13982473 GCF_000816755.2 Arachis ipaensis | reverse complement strand
AAAACGTATCTTTAAGATACAAAATAGTTAAATTTATTAAATAAAATAATTTTTTGACAAAAAATTTTATAAGATAAATTTATTTTTATATGGGACCAAACACAATTTTACCATGAGAGCACATATGACATATATACAAAAATAGATATTTTCTTGTACATTTTAAAAATATTAGTGGGAGCACTTATCCCGTAAACTCAAAGGTGGATCGGTCCCTCCCTGTATGTAGTGTTTGGCCGAACTTCTCCAAATTTCAAAAAAGAAAATACAAAATTTATCCACCATTGTAGTAATAAAACTTTTTTTTTTCATTTTATATCAGTAAAAAAATCCCCCATTATAAGTTGTAACATTAATGTTCATTTTTCTTGCATAAAAAAGACATGGTGCTTCTTAGCCTCCTCTCAACCATGCATCTCTTATCAATTGTAATATTGTATCAACATAATTAAATAATTATCCGTCAAACCACAATCCTCATTAGGTTAGTGAATTTAACATCTAACATTAAGGTTGTTTTTAGCTAAGGAATAAAAGATAACGAGTACTATGAATAAACTTTTTAGGGTAATTTGCATCATGGACTATACATTTTTAATCACTATCCAAATACACTAAGAGTAGACACCAATGTTCAAAAATCATTGGCCAAATTAAAATGCATGCTTCTAGCCACATGAATTAGTATTTTGAATGTATAAACCAAGGAACATGCACATTATACCAATTGGAGTTGATCGGATTTTGCTGAAATAAGATCATGACTAAACTTCTCAATCTTTTACAACCCCTATTTACATAAGGGATAAGTACTGTTTTGGTCCCTAACGTTGAGGGTTAGAATCGAAATCATCCCTAATGTAATTTTTGACTTAAAATCATCCTTAATGTTGCATTTCATTTTAAAATTGTCCTTTCTAATAAAATTTTTTAATTTATTTCTAAACTACCTCTACTTTAATAAAAAAAATATAAAATTTAAAAAAAAAATAAA
>NC_029791.2:13974976-13981099 GCF_000816755.2 Arachis ipaensis | reverse complement strand
TCGCAAGGGAAAAAGGAGACGCGAGCCACTGCCGCCGCCTCGCAACCTCGTCGCCTCGCCGCCTCTGCCTCTACATCGCTTTCTGCTTCTGTTTTTTTGCTTTCTGTTTCTGCTTCTTGGTTTGGTGGTTGCTATTGTTTGATGTTCTGTGTTGGTGTTGGTGTTGGTGTTGGTGTTGGCGTTGGTGGTGGTGGTGGTCTTGCTTTCTGTTTCTACTTCTTGGTTTGGTGTAATTTGGTGTTGTTGCTGTTGTTTGGTGTTCTTGGTGATGGTGGTGGTGGTGGTGGTGTTGGTGCTGGTGGTGTTGGTGTTGGTGGAGGTAATTGTGCTGGTAATGGTGAGAGTATTTTTGTCCAAAAAAATTAAAAGGACAATTTTAATACAAAAAAAAAACGTTAAGTATGATTCTAAATCAGAAATTACGTTGGGAACGATTTCGATTCTAACCCTCAAAGTTAGGGACCAAAACAATACTTACCCTTTACATACTTTTTTATTTTTATTTTTTCTCACTCCCTCCAATTGGTTTCACACTGGAAACACTTTCTTTTATTTATCTTTTTTCTCTCCCGACAAACCAAAGACTAATCTGTCGTGAATCGAGCTTCATTTAAAAATCTGCCACTAGCCAATAGATTGTTTCATACACAAAGCGAAAATCGAACCCCAAACCCCAACACTTACTTAGGCAGATTAGTGTGACACTAGAAACACTATTCTCAATAAGAAGTCACTACTTGTTAATGATCTGGCCAAAACAATACTGCATTGAGCAGATAAGTATTCGATATGCAACATTGACTCGAGCAGATAATTGTAGAAAAAGCAAAGCATCAACAGACGACAGCAACAAATGGAAACTTGGTTCTCATTTTAGATAAAATATAGTAATAAAATGAGAAACAAGAAATTGATATCGTTGCTAATATTTCGAATTCTATTTTGTACTCATATAGAAGCAACAATCTTTCAAAGAGCAAGATACATAAGCAAATGTAGACCCTAAGCAAATCATAATTATGATAAGGCAAAGTGCTTTACAACGTAGAATATACATAATTTGGCACATTCCTAACACGTCTCATCAAGAGTGTCCAATGATGCATTGAAAACACAAGATATAGCCTTAACAACACAAAGCGTAGTCAGAGAAGATCAATCATGAAGAAATAACTATAAATAAAAATGTAACTAACTAACTAAACAAATTTGAACTCCATATGCCACGTCAAGTTCTTTGTCATCATCTACGAGATGTTCATAGCCTCAGCATGGTAGGTTTCCAGCTCCTTGTCAAGTTCCTCAGCTGACTTCTCCTTTTTCCCACGCCCTTGGCGTCCAACCCTGCCACGTCCACGGCCGCGAGCACGGCCTCGGCCACTTGAAGTTCCACCCTTTGGCCTTGCCCCACTACGTTGTACCCGACTACACGTTAATCAAATGGCAAGTCTTAGAATGTAAGTTAACACAACTAAATCCCTTCTCAAATATTGTGCTGCCTTTATTCCATCTATCCAATCAATGAGAAAATAATATAACAAGGACCATTTTTAAGGAGATACTTGCAAATTTAACAATTCTAATATGTTGTAGTTTCAATCGAATAGTTGCTTTTATTCCGACAACACAAAATGTAGGAAACCAGAGAAGTCAAGGAAGCAATATCAAGCAGGGCTTCTTAGTCCACCAAAGTCCCTCATATGAAGGCTTATAGAGCATTAGAGACCAGAGTGTCCTAATTTAACAAAACAAGATGCTTGAGCACACTTCATGAACACAAGGTCTACATTAATATTAACATGAAATGTAAAATCCGATGGAATAAGCCTGCATGCGCATGTGCACACACATATAACGAGACGCATCTTAGGAAAAAGCAATTTCCATATCTATAGCATGCTAAAGCTAAATGATAATAATGTAAACTTACGTGGCAGCGCGACTGAGCCCAGCACCACCTCCAGTTTGACCTCCACGAGACCTGCAATTCCTAACATCAGCATACCATCCAAGATAATAGATGTTTTGTTCAATACATACACGATGCGTTATTTTAAAGCAACTTTGCAGAATTGTAATTACAAATAAAATCCATAAAATTTTCCCATATGTTTCCAGAATACCCGTGGAGGGGACCAGAAAAGAAAAGAAAAAGGAGTAACTAGACGACATATGCATCTAGAAACATATTCAGAGTCCATAGAAATCACATACATCATCACAACTGTCCTTTTCTTCCTTCGCCCATTTACCCCCGATACATTTACACGAGCAGTTATAGGCAATTCTGCATTGGCACCAACAATCTCAATCTTCATGGGCTTTCCATCCAGAAGCACATTATTGTATCGTTTAAGAGCGGCAAATGCATCACTTCTTCTTGTATAGACAACTTCGGCAGAACCCTGCAACCCAGTTCAAGTCATCATAGAAACAAAAGATAGTGATGTCAAATTTGTTTTCAAAAGTAAAATGAACAAACCAATACTGCCAAACAGCAGATCTTTGAAGCAAACATTTTTCACATAAGTTAGCGCAATTCCATAGGAATGTCAGACATATATTCAGGCAACAATAAACCAATTGAAAATCACCCTTCTTACTCAACATGACTGTAAACAGGTTCCTCTATTAGACCATAAGAATGTATCATTTACATTTTAAAAAAAAACATTTAAAGTAATCAAACCAAAATAGCTCATCATGTACAACATGTCCATACCCCATAGATAAGATTCGTCCCCATAGTTTCTAATAACTAAAGCTGTTATAAAACAATTATAATGAAACAAAATAAAATAAAACTACTATTTCTGTAGTCCATAATCATCGTGTATTTCATTCTCCTCTATTAGGTGGATGAATAAGTCCTATTACTATTAGGTGAGAGAAAAGAACAGGTCCAGACATTAAACTATTGGAAGGAAGACAGAGTTTCAGATCTCAAAACTTTCAAGTGTCATGGGGCAACATTAGAAAGTAGGGTAAACTGAGCAGTGGTCAAGTAGGTTCGTTACAATACAAATCCAAAGGCCACTTCATTTACCCTTCCCTCCCCTTCATCGTAAAAGCATCTAAAAACATAATGGGGGAATTCATGCCACTTTTCCACTGGAATCATTTAGTAAAAGAATCCTATTAGAATCCAAATGAAAATTACTAATTCAAAATTGTCCTGACTTTCAATATCGACCAGAAGTGCAATTCTGAAAATCCTAGGGCAAAAGATTCACCCATTTATTTTACTCCCTAAAGTGGTGGCTTCTTTAAGAGATGGTCAGTAAGAAGTTTTGAGACTCAATACTTGTATGTAAGAAAGGAAAGAAAGAAATAAAATTATAATCAGTGTGTCCCTAACATCCATGTTTGAGAAACCCTATCAAAGTAGTTGAAGTATTTTGTTGATTATGATAGTAAAGAATAATATACATTACACTGCCATAATTTATTAATTATTATCTGATTGCTAGTGGGAAAGTTCCACCTGTCAAGGCAGAGTGACAATCTAACGATATGTTCCTTGGTGAATTCCAGTGAAATCAAATTAATATTAATATTGGAGACAGAATACAATATCTACATCTACAGAAACATTTGTTACATTGTAACACTAACTCTCAACAAGGAAAACGTGGTAGAGTTTCGACATTCCGTCAAAGTCCTAAAAGTCTAAAATAAAGCTAATCAACAATATCAAGCTCGAGTTGAAGTGCAGTATGATACTTACACTTGGATGTCCAGTTTTATCATAATGAACAACACAGCGCTTCAAGTCTCCAATCTCAGAAAAAAGCTCCTGCATGGTAAATTAAGATTGAAGAGAACTTCAAGAAATATTAGCAGGAAATAGAGACTACTAAAAAGGAAGCCATGACAAAAGTTGTACCCTTATGTCTTCATTGGTTACTCCATGGTCCAAATTTGAAACGTACAACTTCGTACCAACTTCAACTCCTTGTATCCCTGCAGCTCTTAAGCTATCCTCAAACAAATCTTGCTGCCAAGGAAAAGGCCCGGTCCTCCGGATGGACTGGAAAACAAAATCAAATGAGATTCTTGAATCTTGAGTAGCAAACAAACACAACTTCTTAGGTAACCACCATTGTTCAAGAGCAGTCGTGAGAGCAGAAACATCAACATTAAAAGACAGAAGTATAAAGCATGTGGCAAAGTAAATGTAGCCAAAATAATATACACAGAAAGACACACTACATTCAAACACCAATCTTTTAAGTAAATGATGAAAACCAGGAGTAAGAATTCAACCAATTTCAAATAAACTTGTGATATGCATGCTACAATTGAAGCTCGAGTTCTGATGTAAGTGGAGGAAGCTTCATTGCAAAATACCATGAAAGAGGGAAGTAAAGAGAAATCTTGCACTGTAGAACCAAACTTAGCCAGAGGATCCAATAAAACATCTGTCCACACACCCAGCACTCGAGCATTTTAAATCATCTGATCTTAAATCAAATGGATTAGCATGGTTTAGCACTTAGCCCAACTTTAGAGCTACAAAATTTTGCAGCTAGCCATAAGAGCTCCATTTTAAAATTCATGCATGAAGCTCCTTCATATAGTATGCTAGGCAGCACCAAAAACTCCTGAATACATCAGAGATCTGTAGCCATGCCCCCAAACACAAAAGCAAAACTCTTTAGGTTCACATTATTTGCAATGTTAAAGAAACTATGACAATTGCATCGAAGATGCAGAATGATCAAGCTTTAGCTTCTCTTTGGAACAAATACTAATGTATCTTTCCTCTTGCATTTTTTTGAGTTTCTATAATTTTCCTCTCTGGAATAGGATACTAGGGTATCCAAGTATTCCAGAATCTCAAGCACATGTATAAGGATCCACTGTTTTTGAGCTTGCCTTGGCAATGGCATAGGATGACGGCCGGGTATTAAGACCTCTACGAGCAGCACCAGTTATTCTTCCACCAACACCAGGATTCCTGACTGTCCCACGGCTAGTGTGAGCTCGGGCTCTGCCACGTCCTCTACCTCTTTCTCTGTTACTCCTGCTGCTCTTTATCCTATCATCAAGTGACATATCCAAGGAAGAAGCCATTGCAATTTCAATCTAACAAAAGAATCAAATTCCTCCGAAACTGAGAATAATTCAGCCCTGCAACAAGTAAGAAACGAATTAGTTCAATTAGACTAATGTGAATAACATACTCCGAGCTGCTTTTAAATATATATTTAAAAGTTTCTAGTTTTCTTTTTCGTACTTTTCTATATCACCTGAAACGGGGGAAAAAACCCTTCAAATTTATTGTTAACTAAGTTCGCAAACTCTCATAGGTAGCTCAAAACTCCCAACACGTTAAATTGAAAAGCCTAATCAAATCCCAAACCATATCGCAATACCCAAAAATCAAAACGCTACGGGAATTCATAAATTGTGTTGCGGATGAGAGGACATAGTTCAAAAAACAAAAATGAAATTAGAATTACCTAGAGAAATAGCCGAAGCGAGGGGTGCATACGCAGAAGGGAAAAAAACCCTAGAATCCGAACGGAAAAATGTGATGGCAGGAAAGAAAGAGAGGGCTTGAGTTGAGTGCGAGTATTTGGGGGCAGAAGCTTCAACAGCAAGAAGAATAAGAAGGCGCAAAGATTATGGGAGTTTTGATGATCGAAGAAGAGAAAACAGATTCATCCTTCTATTTGTGCGGAGTGTGGTTTCACTTGTTACTTAGCAGAATAATATTATATATATATGAGTAAAGGCGGTGTTCTTCCTCCAATAATTTTGAATAGTTATCATGGTTTTTATGTCATTATACTTTTTCAGGTTTGCCTCCTCGGAGCTTTTGGTAATTTCAGTTATGAAGGTAAAGATAACAATCAAATAAGCTATTTTAGTTCCCAAAATATATAATTCTTTTATTACAAAATAGCCTTTAAAAAAATATAGGAAAAGCCGTAAACAACTTTTAAGTTGTTTTTTTTTTTTGTGACTACAACTTTTAAGTTGTTAATATTAATTAATTTTTCCTTTCAATTGTGAAATTATTTTTTTTATTTTTTATCTTTTGAAAATTTTAAATTTAGTGTTAAAATTTAGAATTTAAAATTTAAAATTTAAAATTTAAAAACTAATTCATATTAG
>NC_029791.2:13968289-13974966 GCF_000816755.2 Arachis ipaensis | reverse complement strand
TATTCACATAAAATTTTCTTAGAAATTAGACTTCGATAGTTTTTTATAAGCTATATGTTTAAAAAAATAAAATTTTTTATTCTTTAAATTTGTCTTGGTCATTCATAGGAAATGAATTCTCTTCCGTTTTTTTAACACTTAAAAAAATGAATTGTGATCTCTCACACTTAATTTTATAAGTGAGACCAAAATTAAATATGAGAGAAATAATAAAAAATAAAAGATCGCAATTCACACCATCCAATTTTTTTTATTGGAGAGGATCCACTCCCATCATTCATATGTTGCCTCGTTTCCTATTCCATTACCCAAGTTTTGCCTCAAACCTAATTGATTCATAGTTTTTCTCTTTAAAAAAATTATAACAAAGATAAATTAAACTGAAAACATGATTAAGTGTTTCAAAATGAGAAGTACGAGAAAATAATGTATGTTTTATAGGATATGTACAATGGAGTTAATTTGAAATTAAAATCAAATATTAGGATTACCGTCGATTTTGGAAACAAATAAACTACCTCATTCTCTCACCTCTCTCTCTCAATACTGTTTATCAGCATTCTATGCCTTTCTCATTGAGTCTCGTCGGTACACTAACGCCACGGTCACCAGCCACCATCGGAAATCGCGTCGACACTGTTCCGACTGGCGCCGTTGCCGCACAGGCCACTGTCAAGGGAGGACGCGCATATTGTGTGGGTCAAACTAACGGCACCGCAGCAACTCGGACGTCCAGCACCTCCGTCGCAGCCGGTGTGCCTTCTTCCCGACACCGCCCTCACCTCCTCCGATGCACTTTCGCTTTCTTCCATTCCTTCAAGTCTCTTCTCACCGATGATACTACCATGCTCTTCTTCAGACCCAAGCATGATTCGCTTCTTTCATGATTTGAATCCTATGCTTCACAACAGTACCACTTTTGTCATGAATAGTCCTTTAAAATTATGTTTTACCAGAATAAGAGTTTCTTCTGTTTATTCATCTTCTTCTATTTTAATTGTCAATTTAGGATGGTCATTTTAGTAGGTAGGGGTAACCGCCGGTTGAAAAAGAAGAGAGTATTGGAGAATTTCAAATGGGTATTTTTTTAAAATAACTAACTGAATTTTTTAAAAATTTAAATTTTAAAATTAGAAAATTTAAAATTTAAAATTTGATGTGAAATAACTGAATAAGAATTTTTAAATTTATTATTTTGTGGGTAATTTTTATTTTTAACTCATAATAAAATACAAAAATAATCTCAAATTGTTTACAACAACATATATCCGAGTCAGATCGGCCAATACTCATAGTCACTCCTATCCAATCAACTATCTAAAAAACTTCTCATATTCGAAGTAGGGTTAGCTGAGTCTGCTTAGGTCAGTGTTAATTGTCATCCCTATACTCTAGAGACGCTAAGCTCTACTTTAGTTTTAGTCTCCTACTATAGTTTTTAGCAACGTGAAATTAGTGGTAAATTTTAGAAGTTGGTCATCTAGTTTTAAAATTCTGCAGAAATTAGTTTTGGAAATAAGATGGCTAAATAAAATCTTTGAATTTTGAACTAGAGTATCCATACAATTATGATCTTTAGTTTATTAAAAAACTTAATCCAAACCGTCGTTTCGAGATAAAATTTGCATAATTCTAAAGTCATTTTCTATTTTTCAGATTGGAAAAAAAACTGCATTGGCAAAGCAGTTTTAGTGACAACATTGGTTTAGACTTATTTGATTGAAAACGAAGAAAGATTGTTTGACGACAGTAATTTTTAATCATTTTAAGAATAATAAAAATAAACTAAAACATCTGATCTAAAATCTATCAAGCACCAATTTAAACGTTTACTCTACGGTTGAAAAACAAGAAAGCTTTTGAAAAGTCGCAAAAATATCATCATCATCATCATCATCATCATGTTCCCATGTCATTTGTTAACAAATCTCCAAATTATTACTCCCAAGGAAAGAAACGAAGAGAACATATCTAAGTTGTTGTTCTGTGTAGTGTGTACAATCTTTGGCCAAACAAAAAAATAATAATAACAAAATAATTCTCTTCCAAAAATACAACCTGGTTTTATATCCTAGGTTCCTAACTAATGCAGGGACCCAAAGCCCGCATGAAAAGATATTCGTGATAAATAAATATATTGCAGTAATAAAATTAAAATACAACATAGTTTAGAATCGTAACTCGTAAAACACAAAGACAACCTAGTTTTATATCATAATTCATAAGACAAATAAACATAGTTACCTATATGGCTATATCTATAGGGATATAATAAATTTCAATAATTGTACGATGTGATATTAGTGCAATGTTACATAAATTAGTGTGATACTAACATCAGATAGGAAAATTCTAAATTAATATTTAAATAAGTCAATAATCATCTCACGCCCGAAAAACAGAGAACATACCATTTTCTACACCAATATCTTCCCCTCACCATCAAAACTTTGGTCCACTGCCCAAAATTCCCTCCATGGTTTTTGCATGCGCTAGCCTCTTATTCGAACTACCGCTGTCCTTGTCCCTTTGCATCTTCATGATTTTCCAGGGAACTTCATCAAAACAACCATTGACATATGAGACTGTTTGCGCAACTGCTGCTTCTGTTGAACCTCGAAATTGTCTCGGGTGACATTCAGATGATACCATATTTGCACAAGACACAGAGCACCGTGAGATCAAGGTAGGACCTCAACCAGCTATATCTTGAGGGATGGGAAGTGAATTCCGGATTTGAAGAAAGCAAGAAACCTGAAGTCCCTTGGCAATCACCAAAATAAAATGATCCAACCCATGCATCTGAATCAAATGCAGATAGAAAACCCTGCATTTATATCGAAAGTGCGATTAAGAAAATAGTTATATTTGTTGCAAAAGAGTCTCACATATATCATCCTTTAAATTCGCCATAGCAAAAAAAATAGCCAAAGACAAGTAATCAAATTTAATTTTCCGAGTGAACATTATACCTATTGCTTCTCTTCAAGTATTCTTGGGTGTTCCAACCAAAATCCTGATCTAATGATATTGCAATGTTCTACAATGACCCTTCCACAACTTTCCGAAGACTTTCCATTCTGCTGATGAGTGAGAGCATTGTCCATCTTGTCCCAAAAAACTGAGGATCCTTGTCGGAACATGGCTGGTAAATTATTGTAATCAATAGCTAGTTCCTCAATTTTCTTTTGCAACTGAGCACCCTTCAAGTTTTGCTGGGCTTCCCTTTTCCGTTTCCCGGAATCAACAAGCTTCCAGAAACATGAGTTGTACTGATTGTTGATGTGGCAATCCACTTGTCTCCATGAAAGATAGTCTTTTAGAATCTCTGTAGATGGATAACACACTGCTCGTCCATCAAAGGAAGGAGGGTACTTCAACTCACTCTGCGAGAAGAAATCTTTCCATCTCATCACATAAGTTGACGTGAAGAATGACAGAATAGTAGAGACGATTTTACTAGCTCTTCTTTGAAAAAGTTCAGTGGTTTTCTTAAGAATAAAGCTATACTCATCGCTAACCCCATAGGCGAAGACTATATCGTGAGGAAACTCTTCTAACACAGTCATAGCACAAGAATTCATCAAATTAAGGGCTCTCTCATCATTTGGCTTCACAAATTCATGTAGCTCAGAAAATCTGTGGAAGTGGCAACCATCTATTCTAATTACAATCCATGTCAACGGCATCAACTTGCTATCAAACTCAAAGGACTTCACATACTCTGGTTTCACATTGTCAATATCCTCCACAAAACAACCAAGCTCTTTCAAAAGAACAGTTTGCTCATTCCAAAATTTTCTACCTGCTATCTTCTTTGAATGCACTGTAATAATCTTTCTCCTTTGTCTTTTAATGGGAACCCCATTATCTGTGTACTTCACAATATCATCAACCACAGCCTTTAAGACACATGACCCTTGTCGGAATATGGGCTCCAGTGTATTGTAGTTGACATTGAACTCATCAAATAGAAGATTGTTTAGGTTACATTTCTCAGCACCCTTGAGTAAATCATGTGCTTCCCTAAAATCCATGCCACGTTTGACAAGGCGCCAAAAGCATTGATCATATTGATTATTTGCATGACAGATATTTTGCCTCCACAATAGATATGCTTGGAGGACATCTACCGAAGCACAACTTGTAACATGCCCATGGAAGGAAGGAGAATACTGCAGTTCCTTTTGTGGGAAGAAGTCACTCCATTTTGTCACAAACACAGATGAGAAAAAAGAAGTGATGATGGATAGCACTTTGCTGGCTCGTCTATCATAAAACTTGGAGGTCTTCTTGAAAACAAAAGTGTACTCATCACTGAACCCATAAGCAAGTACAATATCTGCATACTCTTCAAGCACGGAAACAGCACAAGAGTTCATCAAGTTCAAGGCATTTTCATCATAAGGCTTGTGAAGCTGGTGGAGTTGAGAAAACTTGGTGAAGTTACGGCCATTGATTCGAACAAGGATGAAGTTGGGAAACATAACCTCATCCTCCAGTTCAAAATTCTTGACATACTCATACTTGCTGTTTGCCATTATGTTGTTCAAAAATTATTAATCAGATCATGCTACGAAGAATGTTTTTCCTGTACAAACTACACTAGAGGCATTTTGAGTTAGTTATTTTCTATATGAAATTGTACTCTTCATTTATAAAAAATCATATTTTAATACTATAAAATCGTACTCTTCATTATAAAAGCATCACATCTTAATACTATATCAAAATTATTAAAAAAACAAATAAATCACAAATTCAAGAACAAATTGAACATTTCCTCAATTATTTACATTTCGCAGGTTAAATGTATTGTGTAAAAGAGGAATAAAAATAAATGATTGGGTGATTATATTAACAGAAAAGTGATTATCAAAATCACTAGAAGCCTAAACAATTTTTTCCCCCAAAAGAAAATGATTGTTATACCCAAAAGTTCTGAAAATCGAACTGTCATCGAACCATTCTAACTACTTGTTTACTGATTTAGTGGTTCAACCATGGTTCAACCGGAGTAACCAAATTATAATAAAATGATACATAAAATATAAAGTATGAGTTCAAGAATTCAGCAATTCTAATACATAAATCATAAATAAAGAGCAGAACTTCAAGAAGAGAGCTATGTAGAGTCAGCACCTAAGCATAAATATGCAGCATATACATATAGTATTCTTCCATACATACGTCTTTGAAACAAGACTAAAAATGCACAAGCACAAGCATAAAAATCAAAACCATGTAAATAACATGACACTTATGTCTAAATTGTTAATAACCACAACACCAGCAGCAGTTTAAATACAACACCAAGAACAACACAGCAAGATTATTAACAAAAAAAATACAGATTATTGTGTAATATAAATTTATTAACAATTAATCAATAACACAGCAAAAAGAACAATTATTAACACCATAACAAGAACACAGCAACGCAGCAAAGAGGAGAGGACTCACCTACCAGAATCTTCGGCGAGCACGGCAGAGCAGAGGGATACCTACGACGAAGGAGAAGGAGGAGCGACCGACGACTAACTGGCGACGCACACGAACGGAACCCGAAAACCAACCACCACCAACGAACGGCTGCCTGCGGCGGCTGGGGTTTAGGGTTTCACCGACAGAGCCTAAACTCTCAGTTCTCAGCGGCGGACTGGCGCTGTCCTTTCTCCACAATATGCACACAAGCCAACCGCGGTCATTTTGAAATTTTAATGGCTCTCAGGGGCTTTTGTGCCATTTTACTTCCATTGAGGCCTTGAGGGTGTTTTCGGTCATTTAATTTGTTGCGTGTGCATTGGAAGGTAGTGGTGTAGACGCACGCAGCGTAGCACAAGCGCGGTTTCCTACACAAGCAACAGCTTTGAGCGCGAGGAGGTTCACTTCTTAACCCTCGTCTCCCTCTTTCTCTGCAGAGTGAAGAACGAAACGAACAATGCGACGAAGAAGCCAGCGGAAGGGGCAATCCTCAGTCTCAGGTAGCTAACTTTATCCTTCTCTATCTATCTATGCTTTTATGTTCCTTTTCAGTGTTCCTCAGAAATCACATGGAAGATGCAACGTCATCATCCAAATGTCATTTTTAGTTCCATTGCATCTCATGACATTGAAAATGTACTTGTTTTCATCACTTGCTTGTGAAAATGGTTATTCAATTCTATCCACGTCCAAGATTGGTTTGCGCCGATAACTAATTAGTTAGGCCAATAACTAATTTATTATTCCTCCAGAAAACTGCATATCCATTCCTTTTTTTCTTCAGGTGTACATTGTTATATCCATCTTGTGCTTCAATATTTCTTATATATATATATATATACACTTTCTTTCATGGGTGTCTCCCTGTATTAAACTTTTATTCACCATGGAATTAGCAGCTTGCAGCATGTAAGAAGCATAACAGTGTCTCAAATAATTAATTTGAATTTCAATTTTTAAATTTCTAGTTTGTTAAGGATTATTTACCTAGTGTTCTTCTGCTTTTGGGGTGGATGGATGTATGCAGTTTCTTTCGCACGGATTTTTTGACAGAAATGAAATTCAAATTTTGTCTTCCTCTGTTGAAATGAAACTATAAATCCATAACATGGGAGCATTAGTATTTGTTTTCCTTAAGTTTAAGTTTTCCTTGAGTCAGGAATCACTTTCTTAGTGAAATTGAAACGAAAATA
>NC_029791.2:13956781-13967992 GCF_000816755.2 Arachis ipaensis | reverse complement strand
TCTCTCTTTTCCCTCTTTTTTTTCTCCTGTTCTTTTCAGTTGAAGCATGTACAAAACCCAGTGCATATTGCTGATCCAAATTATTCTAATGTTCACACATTATTTACGGGCATTTGCTTTTGAAATTGCAGAAAATGAACCAAGATCACAACAAGATTCAGAAGGTCAGAGCAAGTTTCAATCACTTAGTGATAATGATTCTATAATATCATTTCAATTACTGAGCCAAATCATGTTACTCATGATTCGCCAACGTTTACACTGGATTTCAGGAACTTTGGCGGAAATATCAAGGGAGGCAGTGGGGAAACTTTTACAGCGTGCTAATAAAGTTGGTGGCAGGAGGAGAAAGATGATGGTTGGTTTGTTAATTTGTTATCATTACTTATTCATAAGTTTAACTGCAGTTGTTTTGTTGCTTAGTAACATGGAAGTGGAATAACTTTATTGTCAGTGTTTGACGTTTTATAGTGATGTTGGAAAATTCTAAAGTGTTTCATGTTCTTCGTTTGATCTTCTTATAGCTGGAGTCTGAGACGGAACAAAATGGAACTCACATATTGGAACAAATTCTCCAACCGAAGACTTCAGAGGTTGGACATAATCATAGAAATCCCATAGGAAGTACTTCTGCAGAGGAGAAATGTAATAACGAAAGTATAGACCAAGGATACTTGAACGACAAGGGCGAACTAGATGACTCAGACTGGGAAGAGGGTACCATTCCCGTGGATGATAGTCCTGTGACTATTGAATTTGATGTGACTCCGGATCCAGCTGTGAAGAAACAAGTTCGTCGTGCTTCTGCCAAGGATAAGGTTAATTACTATCTTTTACCAGTAGCATAGTTGGCTTTAATAGTATAACTTTCAGCCACTTGCTAAAAATTTAGTAAATTCTTCAGGACTTGGCTGAACTTGTACACAAGGTTCATTTGCTTTGTTTACTTGCTCGTGGAAGGTTAATAGATAGTGCTTGTGATGATCCTCTTATTCAGGTTAATCCTTGATAACCTTTTAATCTTTTTAATGAATAAAAATTCTTAGTAACATTTTTAAGTATAAAAAAACTGGATATTATAAATAACTTAATTGTGTTTTCATATCTTGCCTCCCTAATATCTATTATTTTATGATAATTAAATTGCTTGTGAAATTGAGCACTTCTTGATAATGGCAGGCTTCTTTGCTTTCTCTACTCCCAGCACACTTGCTCCAGTTGTCAAATGTCACAAAACTCACATCAAGAGCTCTACATCCTTTAATTTCATGGGTATGCTTTGATTCAGCTATTATATGCTTTGTTTTGTTGCATTTAGTGCTTAGTTTGTACCACGCATTCTATCCTTTTTGATTCCTAGTGTGTAATGTTTGCAGTTCCATGATAACTTTCATGTTCGAAACTATACAAATGCAGAAGCATCACTACACTTTGCTTTGTCATCAGCTTTAGAATCACGTGAGGGTAGTCCTGAAGAGGTGGACCTTCTTTTACTAGAGCCTTGTTGTTTCAATATTTACTTCCTGACTAGTGACTATATATATATTTGACTAGATATTTAGTTTATACTTCAATAAGGGTTGCATCGATCATCATAATATTAATATGATTAGGGAGGTGTATAACACATGCTATGCTAAATAAAATAAAGTTTCTTCAGATCAGATTGGTTGTATCATCTGTAGAGTTCATGCAATATAATCCTCTAACAAAATTAACATGAATTTCTTAAAAAATATTTATGTAATTGCAGATTGCAGCTTTATCAGTTGCACTGTTTAGAGCTTTGAATTTTACAACCAGGTATTGCAACATTATGTTTTCCTCTCTTTTCATCTTCTTTTCTTCAATCCAAAAGTATTCTAAAAACAGAAATCCACTCATCTTTTTTCCTTTCGTACTATTTCCTTTCTCTTTCTTATAATATTAATTATTGAGATAAGATTGGAAGAATTTAATTTCTTCTGGTAAGCATTTATGTGAAGTTAAGTTAAATTTCTTTTTGATGCTATATTTTAGGTTTGTATCCATTTTGGATGTTGCATCTCTCAAACCAAATCAATCCATGGGATCAGATGCAGGTAGATCCAGTAAGGGGATATTTAATACTTCAACACCAATGGTGTCTAAGAAAAAATTGGATTTTAATTCAACACGAAAATCATTAACCAATGAGAAAGAAAAAGTCTGTGAAAGCTCTTGTGGGAATTCACGGAGAAGTAAAAAAGGTCGTGCAAAAAGCCAAGTGTCTGAGTCTAACAATCCTCCCACTGCTGAAAACTTGAATGATAGTGTGTCCAAGTCACAAACTTCTGAGACACAAGATAAGAACTCCAAACCGTGTCTTTCTGAACAATCTTGTAGATCAAAGAGAAAAGGGGATCTTGAATTTGAGATGCAGTTGCAAATGGCTCTTTCTGCTACAGCAGTTGGATCCTTGAATAGTAAATTGGAGTCGGATACAAATGATGATGCAGCAAATGTTTCTTCTCCATCAAAAAAAATGAAGAGAGATATAAGTGGAGAATCTTCAACGCCCCCTCAAGTAATTTCCACCGCACTAGGATCAAAAAAAGTAGGATCACCTCTGTATTGGGCAGAAGTATATTGCAGCGAAGAGAATTTGACAGGAAAATGGGTGCATGTTGATGTCGTGAATTCTATTATTGATGGGGAGGACAAGGTTGAAGCTATGGCAGCTGCATGCAAAACATCTTTGAGATATGTTGTTGCCTTTGCTGGGCAGGGGGCCAAAGATGTGACCCGCAGGTTAGAGTTTCCCCTTCATTTGTGTTCATTTTGAAGCTTTATTTAAACTCAAATTCCCAACAGCTGTGTTCATCGGATGCTTTACTGCTCAAGCTTTCATTTTATTTGTTTTGGGAGATTACTCTTGATCGTAGGATAGATTATTTGTTTCTCTGATCTGATGAGCAATACTGGCACAAAAATCCATTGAGTTCATGCTGGATGCAAAATAGGCAGCATGACAAGTTTTGAAGTGAAAAAGCATAGCAGGCTTAATTATATTAATTGATATACTGGTACACTAGTATATATTTTCAGTCATTCTTACCCTTGTGAGAGAAAAATTAATGAAATATTTATAAGTTATGGCAAAACCTTCATGATTATTACTGAATTACTTATTAACAGGAAAGGAAAAATAGCTGTCACTACACAACAATTAGATACGCTAGATGTGTGTCCAAGATGTTTACAAATGATACCATAGAGCATATTGGACGTATACTAAGCCAGTCATTATACCATAAAGATTGAGACCCATTACCAACTTAAACCGAAAATCCTCTCTGAGGAAGTTTACTGCGTTGATTATACTCTTCCAAAATAAGACCCGTTAATAGGAATAGTATTAGTAGCTTGCAAGAATGATCCCTGTTTGACATACTTATCACACAGCACTGTAACCCATGGTTTATCAGTTTGTGTAAAACAATTCCAGACTAACTTTCCCAAAAGTCCTATGTTTCTTAGTCTTGTATCCGTAGTTCCCAACCCGCCGTACTCCCTTGGAAGAGTAATATTATCCCAGTTTACGAGATTGAAACCTTTATCATTGCTCTTGCCACTCCAAATAAAATTTCGCAAGCAAGCATCAATGGAATTACAAATAGATTGTGGCAACCACATGGCTTGCATAGAATAGATGGGTAAAGAGGAAAGAACAGACTTAACCATACTCTACCAGCATGATTAAGTAGTTTACCTTTCCATGA
Source organism: Arachis ipaensis (assembly GCF_000816755.2). NCBI lineage: Eukaryota > Viridiplantae > Streptophyta > Magnoliopsida > Fabales > Fabaceae > Arachis > Arachis ipaensis. The sequence continues at coordinate 13,964,252 of NC_029791.2, read as the reverse complement.
AGCTAATCTTTGTCCGATTTTTTTCTTGAATCCCAAAAAATTGAATTGTGACATAGTAGAGTTGCCTAATAAATATTTCATTTCCTGTCAGACATAGCTGTATTTTTCAGAAGGTAGCTTATATGCATTCTTACCTCCACTCAACTCTTAAATTTTAATGCTGATTAGTAGCTTCAATTAGTTGACTGGTGATTCATAAGGGTTATGTCTCATTTCCTGAAGATGCTTGTTCATTTTGTTGTATTAGGTATTGCATGAAATGGTATAAGATAGCATCGGAACGAGTTAATTCAATGTGGTGGGATTCAGTATTGGCACCGCTGAGGGACCTGGAATCGGGGGCAACTGGAGGTGTGGTTCCTTCAAGAACAAACCACATCACTTCTACACAATCCAACATGAGTGACTCTTTCGTACCTACACGGAGCTCTCTTGAGGATATTGAGTTGGAAACTAGGGCATTAACTGAGCCTCTTCCAACTAACCAGCAGGTATTTCGAAGTGACCCTTAAAACATGAAGAATTATATTGTATATATATATAATTTAAGGCTCTCTTTCCCATTGCAGGCCTACAAAGCTCATCCACTTTATGCCATAGAAAGATGGCTTACAAAGTATCAAGTACTTCACCCAAAGGGTCCAATTCTGGGCTTATGTGGAGGTTTCCATGTTTACCCTCGGACTTGTGTGCAAACTGTTAAGACGAAAGAGAGATGGCTCAGGGAAGGACTGCAAGTTAAAGCCAATGAACTGCCTGTGAAGGTCTCATCTTGCAAACACTTTTTAGTGTTGTTCCCCTGATTTCCTTGTATTTTTTCCCTTTTGATTTACATCTGTTTGATTCTTTATCCAAAATTTTAAAAAATGTAAAAATCCATTCAGGAGCTTAAACCTTCCGTGAAGACCCAGAACTTACAAGATTTTGAAGCTGATGACTATGAGTGCACTGATTCTAAGGAAAATATTAAACTTTATGGGAGCTGGCAGTTGGAACCATTAAATTTGCCTCATGCTATGAATGGGATAGTACCTAAGGTATTTTCTGTTACTTTCTGCAAAATACTCGGAAAAAGTATAGGTATGAAGATAATTTGATGGTAGAAAATTAGAAATTCCTTGCTAACGTCTTAAACGGTTTATCCCTTCAAGATTTCTTATGTAGAAGTATGTTCCATGCATTTTGCTCCGTGGATCAACACTCGATATACAATATAATAGTTTGACATTTTCTGATTTGGGTCTAGCCAGGCTTATTTTCCATAGCAACTACATATTCGAACAGATTCAGTGTACTGCCCTGATGAAGACCGTCTTGTTCTAAATTACTGTATTTTGTAGATAATGAGGTTGAAAATAAATAAAATAAAAAGAAAGAAGAAAGGAAAGCCAAAACCATCTTCCAAGTTCCAATAAAGGGAGTTTGGCAAGCCAAAACCTCACCAGTCAGTTTAATAAAACAGTGCTTTGAGGCCCCATCTGGTGTATGTGGAGCACGGCTGAAGATGTATTTTTTTTTGTATGGTTGAATAGAGACTTACGTAGCTATGAGTAAATTAAGCTAGTTGCCCCTATGTACTTACTGGCTTACTGCACTGCATTTATAAGATTATAATCATAAATATCTGCTAGCTGGAATATGCACATATGTACATCTTGTTTTATGTGATTGCATGAATTCTTTTATTATTGATTGTTACATTTCCTGTTTTGAATTAGAACGAACGTGGTCAGGTAGATGTTTGGTCTGAGAAATGTCTTCCACCAGGGACCGTGCACCTGAGATTTCCAAGGGCGTTTTCAATTGCAAAGAAGCTAGAAATTGATTATGCTCCTGCTATGGTTGGTTTTGAATTTAAAAACGGGCGTTCATACCCTGTCTTTGATGGTATTGTGGTGTGTGCCGAGTTCAAGGATGTACTGTTAGAGGTATTCTTTTTTTTTTGCTAAAGAAATAATATTGCTGCAGATAAACTGAATTTTGACATGTGAAAAGTTTGTCACATTATCAACTAAGTAAATGCCTCTTTAGTTCTTTAAATCTTATGAATCAAATGATTACTGTGGCTAGCAAGCAGTTCATGAAAATTGCGTATGCTATATAAAATAGAAAAGTAGAAATCTCTTAGCCTTCAAAAAAATAATATTAATAATAATAATAGAAATCCCTTAGCCTCTTTAGTTACAATAAAGCACTCAATTTCATCTTCACCCCTCTAAAATTTGGTTTTTATCCTTGACTCCAGGATGTTAAATTGTTAATTTTGCATCCTGCTTTTATAGTTCTCTGCATTTACCTCTTCCTTGATTTTCTCCATTTCCCAGGCATTTGCCGAGGAAGAACAAAGACGGCAGGCAGAAGAGAAGAGAAGAGATGAAGCTGAGGCTCTTCGTCGGTGGTACCAGCTGCTTTCATCTATCGTAACGCGCCAAAGGTTGAAAAATCGATATAATAATGGTTTGTCATCAGAGATTTTGACTGAAGTCCAACATGTGAATGATAAGGAATCAAATGCCACAGTGAGTGATAGTTATGACAAGAATCAGACTCCCAAAAACCAGCAAGTAACCACAAGCAAGAATGATAGCGGTCTCGATCTCGAGGCTTTGGTAAGTACTCCTGGTAAAGCACATGAGCATGTGTTTTTGAAAGAGTATGAGAGCTTTGATGAGGGAGCCTCTCTATTAACAAAACGATGCCAATGTGGATTTTCAGTCCAAGTAGAAGAATTGTAGCATCTATGCGAAACACTCATGTAAAACACCCACCCCCAACAAAGAAAATGTATAAAACACGTTTTGTCTGGATGCAGAGTTTTGATGAAACTTGAAAGCAGTTAAAACCTTGTATTTTCGGGACTCACTTTTCCAGATATGTACATCTTAAACATACTTCAGTTTGTGAATGCAATTTCACAGAATATAGAAGACATGTTTGTCAACTAATCTTTTAAGAGGGGACCAAATAAGGCCCCCACAAAAAGATGGAGCCCAATTGAATTGCTTAACTATAAATCTGTTTAATACCGCACTAAGTATCACAAATTTCAAGAAGGAATAAAATCAGAACCAAACAAAGTGGAGGAAAAATTGGAAGGGATCTTCTCCAGTGAAAAAAAAAAATTGGATAATGTTTAGTGTAGGATCTTCTCCAGTGAAGAGGATCCATTTTCAGAAAAAATTAGAGGGGGGTGTGGTCCAAATTCTTTTAGGATTTTGTTTTGAAAAAATGAAAATGTTCCCAAAAATATTGAAAATATTGGGGTGGCCACAGCCTACAGCCATTAGCATACACAAAGATGCCGCCCCGTATTATATGAAACATAATAAAGCTACAAAGCGAAGTAATTTCACTTACCAAATCCCAGCCAAGTGAGATAGTCGTCATCATCATTTTCTCCATCATCTTCTTTTCTGCGCGCTTTTTTTTTTTATTCAACATCATGGCCTTCTTCTACGCGCGTTTCATTTTTTAGCGTAGTCTTCATCATAGTCTTCTTCTTTATTTTCTTTTTTTTTTCCTTTCTTTTTCAACATCATCATTGTTTATTCGTTTTCAACTTCACTTCTTGTACACACTTCTTCAATAACGACGTCGTCATTGTTGTCTTCTTACTCTTCAACATCTTCTTCTCTTGTTTGATTTCTTCACTTTTTTTTCCATCCTCCTTCTGCATCATCGTCGACGTCTTTTTCATTTTCTTCTTTTTTTATATAGGTTTAGAAAATTATAGCACAACAATTTTGATTCACAACACAAATTTTTTGTGTACAACACACAATTTTAAAGAATCACATGCTTAGAATATTGACACCCATAAATTTTTTAAAATTCACAATTGACTTAATCATAAAAATATATTAGTAACAAAAATTTGTATTATGGTTAAAATTTTTTATACTGTATTGATAAAACTTTTATTCTATACAATAATTTTTGTATCATGTGTAAAAATTTGTGTTATATCAGTAAATGTGTTTTTCAACAAAACATTTTTGTGCTAAAAAAATGTAAAGAAAGAGAAGCAGCGACGTATGCATGCATATTTTTTTTTTTTTAATTAGACTTGTGTCAACTTAATTAAATTTGGCTACAAAATATACGTGTAGCATTACCCATACTAATATTGTTCAAATATGAACTATTTTGTCAATTCATAATAAAACCTCATGTGAATTTAACTTCTGTCTAAATAAATAACAGGTTACATATGTCCTGAGGAATAAATAAATAGAATCTCACATTTAATCAGAAATTCAAATCCAAAATCTTTCTCAATAAAAACAAATATCAAGTATTTGAACTAAGCCTTGATGATTATAGAAGAGAGATAGTTGATATACCAATAGTAGTTGGTAGTTATGTATGTTATCATAGATTATTATAAAAACAGCTGAAAAATGAATTGAAATTGAGTAATAATGCCAAATAGATGACATCATATTTTCAGTAAAAGTTGCATGTGGAAAGTGCTTTCAGTTTTATTTATCCATATAACTTCTTCTCTTCTAATACATAAACATCAATACAAGCACATTTAATTATACAAAAAAGTAAGTCAAAATTATTGCCAATTTGTGGTACTGCTTTTCTCCAAATAAATGGAACCTACCATTTCATGTCATCAAAACCATCACTATTTTTGCCAAACGTTCCAAATATAATGTAGGGACTCCAAGAAATTAATTCAATTTTTCTCTGATTCCACATGCATGATGACATAATACCAACAACAACGACAATAATAATTGTAAGCATTACAAACTTTCTCTTTTCCTCTTTTTATCTTATTCACTCCTTAAAATTGGTCAGACTTTTACCTGCTCTTCACATGGACAGATGGACTTTTAATGAAAAACAGCAAAAATTACTGAAGCAATTTGTATTATACTATTACATTATATAGTATCACAATATGTTCGGCCAAAAACTTCAAATTTTCAGTTTTCCTATTGCCAATTTTGCCTAATTTTATGCTATTTTGCGTGAGGCACTACCATAATAAGTCAGGAAAAATGGAAGCATGCACGTATTAAATTATAATAGGTCAATAGGATGTAGGAATTATCTATTCCTAAAATTCTGCTTGATTGAACACATTCCATAGCTTAGCTGCTAGAACAATACAGGACAAGATTAATTACAGAATATATCAGTTGATGAAAGAAATTACATTGGGAAAATAGGTACACTCAGCATCAAATGAAAGAAAGTGAAACTGTCACATCCAAGATAGTAGAGTTGATATGTTAAAGCATTTTGAAAAGGTATTTCTACTTTTTTTAAGCACAAGTTCTTCATTTTGTATTGGATAAATAAAAAAAAATATATGTTTATACTTGTAATTTTTAAAAGATATGAGTATTTTTAAAAGTATTTAAGATAAAATTTTTTAAAAATAACTTATACTTATCAAAATTAAAAAGTTTAATATAATCTCATATATTATCTAAATTTAACTTTTAGGTTTGTACTTATTAAAAATTATTTTTAATTTAATTTATCAAATATAGAACTATAGATGTTATCATTTTTCAAAAGTAAATTTTATCAAACCAAATCAAAATAGCCTTAAACAACAAAAACCCAAGTAATTTGTCACGTTTAGAATTTGATAGTCATAATTTAATGCATCTATAGTTCTATATATGTGGTAATGACTGTCAATTATGTACTCTGATTTATTCCTTATTCTATTTATCTAAAGACATTCAATTAAGATTTTAGAATTAGAATTGAGTTTATGACTATATCATATTTTCTAAAATGACAAATCATGTAATCGTGTATAATGAAATAGGTATCATAACCTGATATGAAAATTAAAATGTAGTAAAACACAAATCACTTCTTTCTATTGAATCCCAAATACATTTACCCTTTTCATTTGATGAATTCAATTTGATTCCAATTGTGACAAAACTCCTTAGACACCACATAAATATCTTAATTTCCACCAACACAAAGTGTGGCAACATCTACCAACATGATTACTTGAGAGGACGAAAAGTCAACACAATACGCTTAACTTAAAATGGTTAAACCAAACTAGAAAAGCCACTTCACAAAATATAAGAAATTTTAGTCACACACTTCATAACTGTGACAACACACACCCAGGTCTTATCAAAGGGGAACAGAAAACAAATAGAGGAATATAATTGTACAACAATTCTGAGCCGTACGAGGTTATACATTCAAATTTCTTACATCATTCTTCATTGAGATCCTTTCTTTTCCCTTATCCTAGATACAGTGCCACGTTGACTCAATTAGGGGTTAACATTGCATTGACCATTGAAACTTAATAAAATCTGAAACAACACAATTTCCTTTTCTTTTCAACAATAATATGAATTTCTAAGTTAGAAGAAACTTGAGAGAACACAGCTATGAGAAAAACCAAATTATCATCATAATCAGCTCAAGTCACTGTCCCTCTTCTTTTGATAATTAGGATAAGAGAAAAGATAAAGAAAAAACAAAGCCTCATCATCATAATCTAACTACCACTACACAATTTTACAAGGCAGTAACAAAGAACACAAGATTCTAAACATCACACACACCCCGCCCACTACTACAAAGACCAATCTATCAAAGCATGGTTTTTTCTTCTTTCTTGACCACCCCAAAAGAAATTATATTCTCTCTATATCTCAACACTCACTTCTGTCAGTTGAGGCTTCACCTTTGGAGGCCTACCCCTACCCCTAGGGGTAGAAGGAGCACTCAACGTCGACGGCGGGGGAGGCGCCGCCGTCCGAGGAATCTTCTTAGGCCTGCCTCTAGGCCTACCACTTCCACCTGAAGGCTTTGCCTTCGGTGACTTTGGTGGTGCATTTGGATCCTTTGGTGGCCTTCCCCTTGGCCTTGGTGGTGACAAAACGGTTCCCGGAGGAAGTGGCTCCTTTGCCTTCGGCGGCCTTCCACGGCCTCTTTTTGGTGGCGCACTAGCGTCAGGTTTCATGTAGTTGTTCTTCAAGAACACAAGCTCCCCACTGTCTTTCATCTTGTTGAGGTGGTGATTGAGGAGTGTTGTGTGTCCCTCTGGTAATTCTCCATAAGTGGACTCTATGTACCTCGATATGGCTGATTTGTTGGATCCATTTGGTTCATTGAGTCCGTCCAATGCCTTCATTATCATCTACAACAAGAACCATAGCATAATCAGTAACAGCTACACCCAGATGGAATAATTAGTTCGCATCTTCAAAAATGGAATCTTTTTCAGTAATATCTTGCCTACTGTAGAAACCATAGATTATTTTACTGGGTTTCCAAGTTTGGGTAAAATTCGTTACAAAAAGGGAGGAAAAATGGATTTTTCTTTTTTTAATTGAATTACCCAAAAACCCTAATTCCTTTCCCTTTCTCTTCCTAAAAATGTTTAAATTTTCAGCTCACTGAACAAAATCTAACACCAAGGTCAGTGCAAATGTGCAGATCAAAAATAAAAATTCCAACTTAA
>NC_029791.2:13942874-13956661 GCF_000816755.2 Arachis ipaensis | reverse complement strand
TTGATTTTTGGGGTATGAATTGAATTTACCTCAGGATAAGGAGGAAGTGATGGAGGTTTATTAACCTCTTCGGTTGCCATTGAAGTTGTTTGTTTGCTGATGAATGAAGAATCTATGAAAGCTTTTTGTGCAGTTCACTCACACTCACAACAAGGCCTTAAAAATGCAAATTCTAAACAGAGGAAGTTCTCAAAAAAAAAAAACGAAAATTTTCAGGAAAGTGTTTTGATATGGGTGACACTTGCAATGATCTGAGGATTGAATTTAAAGGAAAAAAAATAAATTTTAAATTGGGAAAAATTTAATTTAAACAAAAAATAATGCTACACTTCCTTTTTTTATTTTTTCAATCTTCTATTGTTCGTTCATCTATCGAGAATATGGACGGCCAGGAATCACCGAAGTGGAGGTAATCTAATGGTGGAGGTTTTTTGTGAAGAAGGTAACTTGGATCAATGACGTGGCATATGTTGTGCTAGTTCATAGGAATTTTTTAAGGTAAGGTAGGGGTGTTGTCTGGGCGAGGATCAATTAATGAAGAAAAAGGTCAGAACTCACAAGGATCGATGACGTGGCAGGTGTGTGCGTTGGAGTCACGGAAACTTTTGGTTGGTACACTCTTGTCTTTTCTTTCCATGTAGCTTTTGAATGAGAATGAATTCTTTCTATTGTGAAAAAAAAAAAATAAGTATAATTTATGATAAATAAAAATAAATAAATTAAATCGATATTACAAAAAAAATATAAATCTTAATAAATAAGCACAAACACAACAAAGCCTTATCCTATTAAATGGATTTGGTTAAACGGATTAAATGATGTCATTGTATTTTATCATATATAATGTTTATAGTGAGATTGTTGACACAAATTTTTTTTTTTTATCTCTTTATGTATGGTTTTTTTTAGCTCTCTCTCCACCATTTGTCATTTGTCCATTTTTATCTCATCTATTCTTCTGATCGGGTGTTCTGCTGATCTTCTTTTTACATATCTAAATTATTTGAGACCATCTTTTTTAAAATAGACACTACTCCAATTTTTTCTCTTATATCTTTATTCCTTATTTTGTTCATACGTATGTGACCGTTCATCCAACTTAGCATCCTCATTTCTGTCACACTTAACTTATGTTTATGTTCACTCTTTGCCGCCCAACACTCTATTCTATATAACATAATCGATCTAATGGTAGTGCGATAAAATTTTCATTCAAGTTTTAAAAGTATTTTTTGTCGCATATAAATCAGACGCACTCTCCCGTTTTGACCAACCTGCTTGTATCCGATGTTCTACGTCTTTCTCAATTTCTCTATTATTCTACATGATATACCCAAGATACTTAAAGTACTTTACTTGCGGCGAATAGTTTCTCTAACTTTTACTTTTATATTATTGTTTTTTCTTGCCTACCAAAGTTACATTCTATATCTACCATCTCACTATGACTTATGCTCAAACTGTATCCTCTAAAAGCTCTTCTCCACAGTTTTAACTTTTGATTTAAATCTTTTTTGTTTCTCCCATCAGGATAGTGTCATCGGCAAAACCTTAATATGCTCGATACCTCCAAAACAGGGGCGGAGCTTAGTTGAGATAAGGGGGGCCATGGCCCCAAACTTTTTATAAAAAAATTAGTAGTACTTTTTCAAAAGATAAAAAATAGTTCAATTGACTTAAATACTTTATTATGACTTAAAATATCCAATAAGTTCAATAAGCAATACTCCCTCTATCTTTAAGTTCAAATATAAAAAATTAGATATTTTTTATTTATTTAATTTAATATTATTTTATATTTTACTTTTTATTTAATTTAATTTTAACCTTAATATTTTGGAACGAGACCCTGGAAAACGGCTTTAAATTTGGCAATATCACCCAAACCAGAGAGATGAGATTAGACGAGCTTATCTTAAATGGGTCCATATCAAAAGCATCTTGACAATTATCCTTTATCTGACCCCCCAAAATTTTGTTTCAAGTTCCGCCACTGCTCCAAAACTAATGTGAAGAGATATACGTTTAGAAATGATCTTTGGTGCAATCCTAGACCGATAGAATACTCCTTTGTCACACTAACTTGAATTTTCATACTAGTTGTAACTCCATTGTACATATCCTTAATTACACGAATATATGCAATTCTTATTCTCTTCTTTTTTAAGACATTCCATAAAACCTCTCTTGATACCCTATTATATAATTTTTTTCGAATCAATAAACACTATGTGTATATCCTTTTTGTTACTTCGATATCTCTCCATCATTCTTCTTAACAAGTATAGCTTCGGTGATATATCTACCCGGCATAAAGGCAAATTGGTTCTCCGAGACTTATGTTTCTATGTCAACTTCTGTTATATTATTCTCTCTCATAAATTCATGGTATGACTTATTAGTTTGATCCCTTTGTAGTTTTCACAGTTTTGTATATTCTCTTTATTCTTATAAGCATGGACCAACGTAGTTTTTCTTCACTCATCTGACATCCTCTTAGATACTAGGATCTCATTAAAAGTATGGTTAACAAAAAGACATCCTTCCCTCCTAAATTTTTTACGCTTCAATCAGAATATTATTTAGTCCTATTTTTCTTCCACTCTTCATCCGCTTTAGAGCCTTCCTTTCTTATTCTTTGATAGTAGTTGAAGTTTTAGTTTTCTTCCCTCGTGTAACCGACCAAAGCATGAAAAAGTCTCTTGTCCTTCATCAAATAATTCATAAGAGTAACTTTTTCATCTTTCGTTAATGCCCTCATCTTGGACCAAAACCTCACTATTTTTGCCCTTGATGCACTTAACTTTATCCAAATCTCTTGTTCTTCTTTCTTAATTCTTTGTTATCTTATATATACTTTTTTCTCATTCCTTCATAACTAAAGACTGATAAAGACCCACATACGCTTTTGTTCTGGCAATCTTATACTTTTTTCAATTTTTAGCATTATAGCTTAAATACCACTCCTTAAAATATTTTCTCTTTAATTTTTATCTTCTCTTGTACACTTGTATTCCCCTACCATTATTCTTTGTCTCTTGCTTCAATCCCTCTAATTTCAAAACTTTCTTTTGTCACTTTTCTGATAATGTTTTCTATCTCATTCCACATCTCATCTGCACTTCAATGTCCTTTTCACTTTGCTTCTTCTTTTATCTGTCTTTAGAAGTTTCTGTGTTTCTTTCCTTTCATCTGCCACCACTTCGTTCTTGGGTTCTTCTCTTGGTATTTTTTCATCACGTTTTGTTTAATGTGAAAAGCCATGACGAGTGCCCTATGTTGCGTTGTCAAACTCTCTCCCAAAATAATTTTACAATTAGTGCAAAATTTTTAATCAACTATCCTTAGCAAAAGAAAATCAATTTGAGAGCTTGTTAAAACCACTCTTATAAGTTTAAGTTACAAAGTGTTAGTCTCTTCTCTTAAAACAAGTATTCGCGACAAGAAGATCAAAAGTTGAGCCGTTAAAGAAAAGTCCAAGATGGTTTTTCACTTTCTAACTCCTCTCAAAACCATGACCCAAGTATTCTCTTATATCTATTCACATTCTTTTCGACATGACCATTTAAATCTCCTAAAAAATTATTGGCTCCCAAAGGTATGTTTTGAATTACACTTTCTAGCTCCTCCTAAAAACTCTTCTTGTGTTGTTCATCCAAACCTGTTTGTGGTGCATAAGCGCCAATCACATTAAAAATACTCCTTTCTACTATAATTTTATAATGATGATCCGATTGCCTATTCTTTTGACCTCTACCACATCCTTCTTCTACTGCTTATCCATAATAATGACTACTCCATTTTTATTATTTACCTATATACTAAATCTTAAACCCAGAAATATATAACTCCATTGCCTTCATCCCTACCCATCTCATTTCTTGCAGGTGCATTATGTTAATCCTTCTCCTTGTTATAGTATTTACCATTTTCATAGACTTTTTTTATTATTGTGTCTATATTTCATGTCTCAAATAGAAGAGCAGTCCATATCTCCAACATAAGAGTAAAATATTAACCCTAATAATATCACTCCTCATTCCCTTGTATCATATTCATATCAGTATCACACCACTTTAAAGATAAAAAAGAGAAAAGAGGGGATATTCATTTCCTCAAGAAGAGAGGAAAGAAAAGCAAACATGCCGCTACTCCATTCCAGATCCATCATCGTCATGTCATTCCAGATTCATCATCGCCATGCCATTCCGAACCCACCATACGTTCCTGTACTGTTGCGGATCCACTGTGTCCGCTTTCTTTCTCGTTTTGTTCCATTTGTCCTCTCTTTGTTTTTTTATACTTTTCTCTTCTTTTTATTCATTGCACTTATTATGGTTTTCTCTTATATGCATTCTGTTCTTTTTTTTCTAAGGAGAACCCACCAAAATGACATAATTTTGGGGGCAAGTTGCATAAATAAATAATTTAGAAATCAAATTTACACAAATGTAACTTTTGTAAACAAGTTACATTCTTGTTCTAAACCAACTTTATGTAAATTGCTGTACCCTACCATGATTTACTATTTAGACATAATCTGCTATAAGGTATCACGGATTACACTCAAAATACACAATCATAATCTACAACACCCTATCGCAGATTATGAATAAAAAATGCAAGGTGATGGAATTGCTAGAACTTGAGAAGGGGGTTGAATCAAGTTAACTCAAAAATATAGTTCTTATACTCTGTTTTTGCGGAAGCTAATTATGCAGGAGATTTTTCATATTTTGTCTCTAAAACTATATAGAAATAGAGAAGGAAAGAAGAGAATGAGGGCAGTATGTATACTGGTTCGATTTTCAAGTGCCATAAAACCTACATCCAGTCTCCATCATAACCATGGTAGAATTTTCACTATAATCAAACCACCTACAAATACCAATACTAATGAATTACAACCTAATTTATCTAGTATCTTCCACTAAGCTTTCTACCCCAAAGCCTAACTACTCAAGTGCTGTCCCAACTTAAAAGGAGCACCTAACCAGATTCAGATACACCAAGTGCTATCCTAACTTGGCAAGGAGAACTAATCCTAGTTCAACAAAAACAAATACATAGAAATAATTCTTTGGCTTTTTCATGCATCTCTCTTACCTCTTCTCTCATGGCTTTTTAAACTCACATTCATAAGCCTTTTTTTCAAATACAAAAAGATGACATTAGATAGTCATAAAAAAGAAAATCTGAAATGAAGTACAAATTGAATTAAAAAGAACTCAACTCAAGTGTTTTGAGATGATGCTCTTGTATCACTCTATTTTTCTTGTCTACCAATGTTGAAGTGAGTCCAGATTTATAGATGCAGCTTGCTCTTCCAATTCTTCTTCATTGTCTCTTCCAATTTCTTGTACCTTCTTCTCGTTGAAACTGTCTTCATTGGCATGCAATGCTTTTTCCATTCTGCTCCATTTACTCTGTTGTCAAAGGAGCCGCTGCCTTCCTTAGCATGCACAGTATTTCTATTTTCCTGCCATACCAACTGCTGTCCATAGCTTTGCATTTTTGTTTTGCTCTTCCAAACTTTGCTAGTGATCTTCTGCATTTTGACTTTGTTTTGTCCTTGTGTCATTGTTGCTTTCCTAGAGCCACAGCTGTCCCATAATAGTGCCAAATATTTCTTTACCTTTTTCTTCTTTTGTTCAAACCATGAATGTTTAGAAACCTTCTCTCTTGGCTTGTATATCCTAAACGGTGCTTATTAGGAGTATTGGGTTGAAACTTTGGTGTTATGACATTTAAATTTGCTGAAGCAACATGAACTTGGGTTGAGAAGTGAGTAAATAGGCCTGCATCACTAGCACACACATTAAATAAATTTGGGCTTTTAACCCAATGAATGTTTATCATCATTTATATATAAACCCAAAATCAAACTTAACTCAACAATCTCCTCGGTCCTTTGATGATAAACATGATAAAAGAGGATAATTGAATTTAAAATATTAATTTAAATGAGTTGATAATACTTCCCTTTGATGATCATCCAAAGTGTGTAATACTCTCCCTCGATGTCAGTATTTCTCCCCTTTAATTAAGGCTTACTCTTGAAATGGAGATAACTTAAAACGGCCAAGAACAAATACCAAAGCAATATAACACAACAATAATGACACAGAGCAAATAAAGTTAAGCAAATAAAATAACACAACAATACATAAGGCAATATATATCATTAAGCATCATCAATATCCTAAGTCAAGCCTAATTTTTCTTTTCTCTCCCTTATCATCAAGGAGGGAAATGAAAGATCCTACAAATAATTTGTTAGTGGCTTAACACAGGCATTCTGAAGTAGCAGTCAATGCAAAGTATTAAAATGTCTACAGTCATCTAAGAAAAACAAAATAAAACTATAAAGTCTCAAAATAAAAGTAGAGATTATTTGAAATTGTCCATATCAAAGATGAGATAAACTAGGCATCAGAATTGGAGTCATCGAAGCCTTCATCCTCATCCTCAATGTTAGTGGTGGTACACCCAACTTCAATTTCCTCCACATAATTCCTGAGAATGCGAATGCGACCTTTAGTCTTCTTGAACACAGTTTCCTTTATGCCTTCAGCTCTCTTCCTTTCGGCCCCAAAGTTGATGAGAAGAACTATCAGATTTATAAATTTTTGGAGCACATCCTTCATGATACCAGTTATGATTCGGATTTTGGTTGAGTTAGACTTAGGAATCAATGGATCATGACCTTGAGATGGAGTTTCAGTGTCATTATCAGTGCTTTTATGCTTGGTCGCTATTCTTTTTACTGCACCATCCCATTTAATGTAAGAATTAACTTCTCTAGAAATCTCAACCCCAAAATCAACATTATAATATTGAAAAATTTTTCTAAGAAACATGACATAAAGTAAAGCATTTTTCGAACTAACACATGCATGCATGTGCCTCAACAATAAATAAGCAAATGAAATGGAAATTTTAAAAAAGAGAGCAAACATAACCAGTATATCACAGAATGAGAATTAACACTTAGTAAGTTGCAGAATGTGAAGAGTAGGATGAAGGAGTGGAGAATAGTGTGTGTGAAACGCTGCATGAAGATGAGCACTAATATTGGGCTGAAGTTTTGGAGTTGTGACATTTAAATTTGCTGAAGCAACATAAACTTGGGCTGAGAAGTGAGTAAATAAGCCTGCATCACTGACACACATTAAACAACTTTAGACTTTTAACCCAATAAATGTTTGCTATCATTTATATATAAACCCAAAATTAAACTTAACTCAACACAAGGCATAAACTGCTGCACCCTATCGCAGTGACCAAATGATGAAGCATAATCGGTTAAATTAATCTAAAAAAGTAGCTTTAAAAAATAAAAATCACTCAAAACACACCATCATAATCCGTTACACCCTATTGTGGATTAAAAATAAAACCTACAAGACATAAACTACTCTTTATCGCGGTTTATAACCAAATGGTGAAGCATAATATGCTAGAATAATATATATATATATAGTATGTACTAACTATTGAAATATATATACATCATGTTGAATTAACTATAAATCCTATTTAAATCACTTGATATAAATTTATTTAAGTGAAAATTTCATACACATATTTTATCCATTTTAAAAAATGTTAGGACGATTCTTAAAAAATAATTTTGTGACTTATTTTAGATATAATCATTTAATGTGATAATATTATTATTATATTATACCATTTTTTATTTCTATAAAGTACATTAAATCTTGTACTAATTAGAGTACGTTACCATATATCGTATGAGGAACTTTAAGAGATATGCTCCAATTTTTCTTATTTATAGTTAGAAGACGAGTCTAAATATTTATAATCCTACAAATATGTGAGTAATGCCACTCAACTGGTACAAGTAATTTTTTTCCGCCATAGTCTCTGTAACAGTCCCGACCACCCGCTAGTACGATATTGTTCGCTTTGGCACACAAGACCTCACGGTTTTGCCTTTGACGATAGGGATGATAGCCGAAACCCCCACACTCACTCGTCAAAACGCGTCATGCTAGGAAAAGGTATCCACACCCTTATAAGGCATGCTTCAATCTCCTCCCCAACCAATGTGGGACCTTACAATCCACCCCCTAAGGGAGCCCAACGCCCCTCGCTGGCACATCGATTCGGGCTCCGGCTATGATACCATATGTAACATTACAGACCACCCGCTAACACGATATTGTCCGCTTTGGCACACAAGGCCTTACGGTTTTGCCTTTGACGATAGGAATGATAGCCGGAACCCCCCACACTCACTCGTCAAAATGCATCATGCTAGGGAGAGGTATCCACACCCTTATAAGGCATGCTTCGTTCCCCTCCCCCAACCAATGTGGGACCTTACAGTCCCACTTAAGGTCTCCCGAAAGGCCTCCTCTCTCAATCCAAAATTCTCTCTCAATTCAAAACCTACTCAAAACTAGCGAATGAATAATCGCGATTTTATAACAATGCAGCACGTAATCCACGATAACCTTTAGCAAATTATACTTCACCATTTGGTCATAAACCGCGACAGAGTGCAGCGGTTTCGTCTTGCATTTTTTATTCATAGTCCGCGATAGGGTGTAGCGGATTATAATTGTGTGTCTTTTGAATGTAATCCGCAATATTTGTACCGAATCACATAGAGTTGGTTTAAGACAAGAATGTAACCTGTTTCTAAAAGTTGCATTTGCGTAAATTTGATCTCTAAATGATTTATTAATGTAACTTGCCCTAATTTTGGTCTAGTTTTAAAAATGTTTGGTTTTCGATTCAATCCAACCCTTAATTTTTGGAAGATTTTTCAATTTCTATCCAATTTTTTAATTGACCAATTTCGTTATCAAACTAAGTTGCATTTTTCATTAGTTTACGGTTCGACCAATTGAATTAAACCAATTTTGAGAACTATGATTTGATTCTCTAAACTCTAATTAGATAAACTGATTAAAACGAAAACTTGAGCCACACAAAATATGATTTCGCAACTAGGCTGCTCATATAGTAGAGTTAACTTCCAATACTAAATTATCTAATCATTTTGCAACTCTAAATTCGGATTTGTAATAATACTCCAAACTTTTCTAACTGAACACACACTACAAAAAAATAGGCCTGTGGCCACACTTTTTTCTCGTCACACTTTTATTAGGGTGGCGATTGATTAGAGATTCGGCCACGTTTTTTCTTGTCACGCTTCAAAAGCGTAGCGAAAGGGCTCAATGGCCACACTTTTATAAGGGTGAAAATTCATTAGAGATATGGCCACACATTTTTTGCGGAACTTCAAAACCGTGGCCATAGAGAGAAACAGGGATGCTTTTAAAGCATGGCGAAAAGTATTTTATCTTGGCACGCTTTAAAGCGTCCCCGTTTCCAATAACTCTATTGGCACCCCGAGAAAAGCGTGGTGAAAAAGTTCCCACTAAAAAAAGAACTTCCTAAATTAAAGTCCCAAACGCGCTACACTAACTTATCAGACTCTTCTACTCTTCTCCCCTAACAATATTACACTAACGCTTTGAAAACCTTAACACTCAGACTCCGTCGCTTATCCCTTACTCAAATAGAGCTCATTGTTGGTGCTTGCACTCTCTCTTTTGTCAGAACTCCCTCCGTCGTCTCCCATAACCCTTCTCTGTCGGAGCCAGCACTCCCTCGACGCTCACTACTCTCTGCCGCAAACCCTTCTTTGCTCACTACTCACCACGTCGGCCATCCAACAGAGGTCGCCTTTCCTTCCTCCATGCCACCAGTCTCCGCCCTCCTTCCTCCATCGTCTCTTCTCATCAGCTCCATCGCCCTCGCTCCTCGTGTGCTTCGTTTCACTTTCTGTTGTTTTCGCCTCCCTTATATATCCTCTCCATTGTTTATGTCATCTCTCTCTAACCTCTATGTTTCCATCTCTGCATCTAGAATGGAGCCATAGGTAAATTATTTAGTCAAATTTTTCTTTGATCTGATTATTTGCTCTTGTATTTGATTTTTTATTTTGATTTTCTTGGTTCTTCATTTTTTTTATTTTTCTAAACTTCTATTTTTTCTTCTATTCTAATATTTGGTTTAGGGTTTTTTTCCTAAACTTCTTGATTTTCTATTTTTGTTATGATTTTTTTATTATTTGTTCTTATTCTTTTTCTGAGATTTATTTCTATTTTTATTTTTTTATAATTATTTATTATGGGTTCTGGTTTTTTCTTTAGGAGTTGGTTTTGTTCTATTTTTTGTATGTGTATGTGTATATGCATGTATGGTAAAATTTACAGGTCAAAATTATTTGAGTGCAGTTACTCGAGAAGGTGAAGCTTCTTATTCGAAATTGCTTGATTGTAAACCATATATTGGTTTCTAAAGAAATGAAATGAGTATGGATATGAATTACTAGATTTGAATAAAAATTTACTAATTGATTGAATAATCAGAACCATATTTTGAATTTGAATTTGAACTTTGAAAAGTGTTTTGATTATTGAATTGTATTACTGAATATTGTTGTTGGAGTTGTTTAAAATTGTGTGAAATATGTTGATTTATTGTGTTACAGCTGATTTTGATCTTTGCAGACATGACAACTGATAGAGGTGTTGCAGACTAGGGTGCTGGTCGTGGAGGTAGTCGTGGTCGTGGTATAGGAAGGGTTTCTTTCGGTAACCCCAGGAATTCTAGATCCTCTCCCTCTACTCCGACTACTTAGGTGACATCACAGGTTGCGGGTTTAGCAGACCAGCCGTTCATCATGGTCTCTAACCCAACTACGTGCCTCCGTCTATGGCAACGACGCTGCCTCCTACCGTTTAACAGCCCGCTGTCACGACAACGCTGCCTCCAGTGACAGAAGCCGCATCCTAGGAGTCCTCTTACGAAAGTGAGGCAGCTGATGTCCCTCCACCACCTCCCATCGTACGGTTGACCATTTGGCCTGATGGCGGCACGGGATAAGTATCACTTTGAGTGTTTCCTATTTTCTGATTATTCTTATTGTTGAAATTTCCTGAAAATTGATTCTTGTTTAGTGGATTTAGGTTTGAATGGATGAAAGTGTTTCCTATTTCATGATTATTGTTATTGCTGAGAGTGCCCAAAATTGATTCTTGTTTAATAGATTTAGGTTTGAATGGCTAAAAGTGTTTCTTGTTTCCTGATTATTGTTATTGCTGAAAGTGCATGAAAATTGATTCTCGTTTAGTGGATTTAGGTTTGAAATGGCTGAAAGTATTTCATGTTTCCTAATTATTGTTATTGCTAAAAGTGCCTAAAAATTGATTCTTATTTAGTGAATTTAGGTTTGAATGGCTAAAAGTGTTTCCTGTTTTCTGATTATGGAATTGTTGAAAGTGTCTGGTTATTAATTCTTGTTTAATGGATTTAGGTTTAAATGGCTGGAAGTGTTTTATGTTTCCTGATTATGGAATTGCTGAAAGTATCTAATTATTTGCTTATAATCAAGTTTTAATTTATATTGCCATATTATTTTGTTTGTGGATTGTTGATAGGTTTGCATCGAATAACAACACATGTGCTCAGGAGATGACCAACGTCATCAAGCTGATGTACGACCATTCCTGGCCTAGCTACAAGAAGATCAAACTTGAGACCAGAGAGCGATGGTTTAAGAAATAAGTGGTAATTAATTTTTTTAAGTTTCAAACATTTAGCTAGTTTATATCTTCTATACTGATTAACTAATTTTAAATTTTCTTTGTGCAGTTGCACTTTATATAGGATGCTGGGCAAAATCTTACTATCAGGAATATATATGATCATAGAATGGGACGGCGGCTACAACTGATGCTGGAGGATGTTCATGAGGGGCGGGACCACCTGACGACCTGGCTTCGACCAGAAATAAAGAAGGCACTATTAGTTTATTGGGAGACCGATGCGGGGTTCAGGCATCGAGTCTCACCAACAGAGCTAAGGGCATCGGCCTGGTCGTCCAAGTATACCGGCAGCTCAACGACCTTCATGAAGACTAAGGGCAGGCTGGTATGTAATATCTTTAATTTTGTTAATAACTTAGTTATATTCTTTTACATATCATTACTAGGCATCCTAATCATATTGTTTCAATGCAACATGTGTAGTCGAAGTCGTTGGATTGCGAGCCGACATTGGCGGAGACGTTCAAGTACACCCATACGCTGAAGGAGAACAAAGCTAGATTTGCTTATCAGCGGTCTCAGGACTATTATGTGAGTAAACATACATTTGATCTTCTGGTATAAAATTATTGGAGATTAACTGTATAGTTGTCGTACTAATCACAATAACATGTGTTACACAGGAGTCCTACAGGCAGAGACTAGAGGCTGCGACTCAGCAATCTCAGCAAAGTGGCGAAAACGCCGTCGATAGCTTTGTTGCTTCAGTTGTTGATCCCGATGTGGTTTGGCGCGAGACCGCCTTAGCACCGTACAAGAACCGCTTATACAGGTTGACGTCGTTATTTGCCAGCAGCATCTGCACCTCCATGTTGAGACCATCATCAGGCTCTGCCACTAGTTGAGCCGTCGAGGCCGAGGAAAGCGTGGATTTGAGGCTGCAGATGCAGGAGCTCCAACGCAACCATCATCAGTAGAATCAAGAGCTGAATGATTATCAGGAGAGGTATCAGAAGATTCTCACATGCGTGACAAACACCGATGATCTCAGGCTGGAATGGAGGGAGTAGCTGGAGCGGTTTCAGCGGATGGAGGCTCAGATGGAGGTGTACTAGGCTTAGATGTGTGCCGCTGGCATCATCCCTACTGGTGGCAATAGACATCACCACCTTTTGCGCCTCCTCTTCAGGGCCACAGGACCGACAACGACGATGACGACTACTTGGATCTTTAGTTATTAGTGTTTCATTTTATTGTTTTATTATATTTATTTGATGTACTTGACTTTGAATTTATTTGAATATTGTATTATTTATTTTAAATAATATATTTTTATTATTTATGAATTGACCATTAATTGTGTGAAAAATAAATTTAAATAAAAAATTAAAATTGACCATTTAATTCAATTTTTTTTAAAAAAATTGACATTACCATCGGATTTACCAAGGAAATAATTCGATAGTAATAGTGCGAGAAACAACATATTTTGGTGCCAACATTACCGTTAGAAAAATCTGCCAATAACCAAATGGTTTTCCAAATAGATAATTCATTATCATTGGACAAAAAAATCCGACAGTAAATATTTACCGGCGAGATTTATACCGTTTGATTCCTTCCGACAATAAATCTAATGGTACTCAACGTTTTTCTTGTAGTGAAAGTGGATAATAATTTTGCAAGGGAACTAATGTATGGAAATCAACTGCTAAACTAACTGATTATAGATTGCAAGAGCGGAGCTCTACCAACTGAGCTATATCCCCCCGAGCCAAGTGGAGCATGCATGAAGAAGTCAGTCTTCTATTCTTTTTCTTGGTGCAGCTGAGCCATCCTGGACTTGAACTAGAGACCTCGTCGTTGAAGTAAATTATCGCAACACCCCAATCTACCCCTTTGAGGAATGTGTGCTTCTAAGATCTCTTCTATACTGTGGCCAATCTCGAAGTTGGTTCTATACATGTGACCATGAAGATAATTATTAAAAATCAAGTTATTGAATATTTAAAACAAATCTCTAAATTGAAAACTACCCGTTATCCAATAAAGACTTAACATACCTAATAATAAACTAAAATTCCATACACGATTAATTACAAATGCCTATCACAAAGAAATAAAAAATACAAGTATAAATTCTTTAATTAGACATTTTTTTTAACTTCGATATTATTGCTTTGGAGGCTTTGGAGG
>NC_029791.2:13923296-13942810 GCF_000816755.2 Arachis ipaensis | reverse complement strand
TTGGGATGTAAATATAAAGCATCAAAAGATTTTTTGGTTTTAATTAAATACAGTTTCAGTGGTATTTTACTGGAGCAAATATTAAAAAATATTAAATCTCTATTAGAATAAAAAATTAAATTACCTAACCAATCTGCTCCTTACCAATTTATGCCAAAAGATTAAGTTAAATACAGTCTTGAAGGTTTAGCGAGAAAAATTGGTTAAGTTGTTGGAGTTGAATAAGGTTTATCCAGAGAGGCTTTGGGACAATATTTAATGATGTGAATAATAGATTCCTTATCACTATTACAGCTCATGCAAGTAGAACTACTCTCCTGCGTCTATTTAACGGTTCTAGCAAGAATAGAAGACTCTCATGAGGCATCTACCAAATCAAAGTTTTAACCCTTTGTAGCCCCTTCCACTTCTAAATCTTCTTCTATAATAAACAATGATGATTGAAAAGCCAAACAAAATAATATTCAAGACTGATAAATACATTGCCAATGGGGCATTTGTTTTTTTTTTTTTTGTATAATAGGGGCCTAAGGCTAAGAAGAGAAAACAAAACTAACTACCACGGAGAAATAGAACCTTACAAATATCAGCAAACAAACTAAGAGTAATCTCTGCAGGAGGGTGCTCCAAAAAAAGAAAGGTATCGTGAGAATCCAGAATGAAATTTGCCATTCCATCTGCAATCTTATTTGCCTCTCTCAAAACGTGTTGCATCTTAACTTTCCAATTCCTTTTAACCAGCCCTGTGATTCTTCTAATAGCTCTAGTGAGAGTGGGGTGGTGTTGAGAAGGGTTAGCAGTGAGCTCCAATCCCCTTTTGGAGTCTAATTCGACAATTAATTTCTTGATGTCTCTATTCCAAGCAATGCACAACCCCTCTAGAATTGTAAAGATTTCCACTTCTATAGCCTTTAAATTATCCATCCTTGTTGCATATCCCCAAATCCATCCCCCCTTGTTATTCCGTAGCACACCATCCCGACTACCGTGACTAGGAGTTTTCCTGGAGGCTCCATCTGTATTAAGCTTCAACCAACCTTCTGGTGGGGCTGCTACCTAATCGGATGAAGGTCCGTTATGTTAGTTGGTGGGTTGACTCTCACACTACAAATTTTCTACACCAGCTGTCTGATCTAGGATATCTGGATGTTCAGAGGCCTACAACTATTAGAATGAACTAGTTCATTTCAAACTTGCCAAATTTTTCAAGCAGTCACCATAAAGACATCCTTCCAGTAAAAGTCTCTATATTTCTCCCCAGCTCCTTAGTCAAGTTAAAGTCTAGCTAGTCCACAATACCCAGGTTAAAGAATGAAACAGTATGTTACGAATCCAACAGAGCAAGCCACAACTAAGATGCTTTATGGCAGTCTCTAATGATGTGAATGGGAGTCTCAATGTGATTGTTGTAGGACAGACACATCGGATTCCCTTCCTACTTCCAAGCTGTAATTCTTGAGGCAGTCATAATTCCATTATGGCTGAGCTTCCATAAGAACACCTTAACTCTTTACAAACCCTTCCAATTCCATATCTTCTTCCAAGGGCCCTTACTCTGGTGTTGGTGGTTAGCTAGTAGGTTATACGTGTACTTGACTGTGAACTCACCTCTCGGGTTTGGCTTCCAACACAAGCGATCAATGCCATCCTCCTCTTTTAAGACCATACACTTACTGATCTTGCTCACAGCCACATCAGGTAGAAGGTATGTCATGTGCTCCAAGTCCCATCTCTCATTATTACGCACATAATCGGCAATCATTTTCTCGTGTTCCTCAAGATAGAGCATAGGAAAGGCAACATCAATCAAGCTTACACCCGATTCCAGCCAAGTGTCCTTCCAGAAATTTATGCTATCCCCCTTTCCTATAATTACACTAGTATTCTCAATGAGAGTTTTTTAATTATTGGCTAGGTATTCCCACAATGTAGAATCCCCATTATTGCATAGAATTTCCTTTTTAAGATAGACATTTCGATCATATTTCCTAATAAGGACTTGGGCCCACAAAGTATTAGGTTTGGAAAGGAGTTTCCATCCCCTCTTGATAACAAAGGCTTGGTTAACCTTACTCAGATCCTTGAATCCCAAGCCACCTCTTGTCTTTGGTTGCATTATCTTCTTCCAACTCACAAGGTGAGCTTTCTTTTTCGTACTAGTATGCCCTCATATAAACTCTCTCTGCGCTCTTTCAATGGACTATCAAACACCTTTAGGGACCTGAGTATGTTGCATCGGAAACATCACCATTAAGCCAATGATGGAGTGGGCGAGAGTGATTTTTCCTACCATTGAAAGGCACTTCAATTTCCAACCACTAAGATGGTTGGTTACCTTCTCCATTATATGATTAAAATGCTCCTTTCAAATTCTACTTCCCTAAATGACCGCACCCAGGTATTTTCCAATATCCTTCACCTCTGAGAAACCACTAAAGTCTCTAATGTTTTGCCTCTGCTACTCTCAGACATTCTTGGAGAAATATATATGAGTCTTCACCCTATTAATCATATATCCAGAGGCTTCACAGAATCGGTCCAGAATTTTTAAGGCATTACTCATTTGCTGCGGGGATGCCTCTAGAAATAAAATTAAATCATCAACGAACACCAAATGAGACATAAGAGGTCATTTTCTTTCCGCTCTCATGGGAACCCAATTACCATTATCCACTGCCTCAGAAATCAAGTGAGACAATTTATCCATGCACAGAACAAATATATACAGGAAAATAGGGTTGCCTTGTCTGATGTCTTTTATTGGGGAGAAGTTTGCCATTCTTTGGCCATTCCAATTAATAGAAAGTTGAGGAAAAGAAATGCAGTGTTTAATTATGTTGGCTAATTAAATGGGAACACCAAATTTTGTGAGTGTCTATCATATGCTTTAACCAAATCAATCTTGATAGACATGAATCCCCGAGCGCCACGCACTCTTTTCATAGAATGGACCATTTCCTAAACAATTACTATGTTATTATGAATATTCCTCACTGGCACAAAGCTAGACTGAAACAGTGATATTCTATCCTAGTGCAAGGTCTTTATTCTTTCAATAAGGATTTTGGTAACTGATAAACCCCATTTGGAGAGTTTATCTTGTGCTTAATTTAGGGATTTTATGACCTTTTACCCACATTTATTCAATGAAATAGCATGATTTCATGATTATCTCCAAATTTGTGCTTAAGTGTGAAAACATACTTTTTAGACCCTTAATTGTTTAATCTTGATTTAACTTTGATACCATTAGATGCCTTGATATGTTTGTTAAGTGATTTCAGATTTAGGAGGCAAAGATTGGATCAAGGGAATGAAGGAAAAGCAAGTAAAAATGGAGAACTCATGAAGAAATGAAGGAATCGCAAAAGCTGTCAAGCCGACCTCTTCGCACTCAATCGACCATAACTTGAGCTATAGAGGTCCAAATGATGCGGTCTCAGTTGCGTTAGAAAGCTAACATCCGGGGCTTCAAAATGATATAAGATTTGCCATAGTTGCAATAGTTGCATCGCGGATAGAGGCGCGCACGTGCACGGTACGCGTCCGCACCGATGGGTGCACATGGTTCACTTAATGCAACTCGTGGCCAGCGATTTTAGAAGCCTTGTGGGCCCAATCCAACTCATTTCTGATACTATTTAAGCCAAGGATTGAAGGGAAATTAATATACTTTTTATCATTAGTCATAGTTTAAGTTTTAGAAATAGTTAGAGTTAGTTTCTAGAGAGAGAAGCTCTCACTTCTCTCTAGAATTAGGATTAGATTTTAGATCTAGATCTACTTCTTCTCCTCTTCTAATTTTCCTTTTTTTCCCTAATTGGTCTCTTGTAGTTGTAGAATTCTTCTTCTCTTGTAATTCCTTTGTATTGTTAGTTGTAGTTTATGAACTTTCTTTTGTAGATCTACATTTCTTCTTCAATGCAATTGGTAAGTTCTTTGTTGTTTCAAAATTGTTTTGCCTTTCTATTGTTAATCTCTTGCTTTTGTAGTTGTAGATTCTTTTAATTCTTGCAATTAATAATGTTTGCCTTTATTGCCTTCTATGTGTTTGTTGAAATGCCTCTTCTAGATATGAGTTAGATTTTTGTTCCTCTTGGCCTAGGTAGAGTAATTAGTGACACTTGATTTATCAAACTCTTTTGTTAATTGATAATTAGAGATTGCTAATTAACTTGGATACCACTAAAGCTAGTCTTTCCTTAGGAGTTGGCTAGGACTTGTAGAATCAAGTTAATTCATCCACTTGACTTTCCTCCATGGTTAGAGGTTAACTAAGTGGGAGTAATGAACAATTCTCATCACAATTGATAAGGATAACTAGGATGGGATTTCTAGTTCTCACACCTTGCCAAGAGCCTTCTTAGTTGTTAGTTTATTTCTTTTGCAATTTACATTCCTTGTTCCTTAACTCAAAAACCCCAAACATACTTCATAGCCAATAACAAGAACATTTATTTGCAATTCCTAGGGAGAACGACTCGATGTTTCAATACTTTGGTTTATAAATTTAGGGGTTTATTTTAGTGACAAACAAATTTTTGTATGAAAGGATTAATGTTGGTTTAGAAACTATACTTGCAACGAGAATTCATTTGTGAATTCTAAACCGTCAAAAATCCGTATTCATCAAAATGGCACCGTTGTCGGGGAATTGCAATGGTGTTATATTATTGGTTATTGTACATATGTGAATATTGTGAATAGTTTGCTTGTTTGATTTAGTAGCTAGATTTTATCTCCTTGTCTTTGTGCCTTTTATTTTTGTCTTTGCTATCATGAATTCTCACCTTGGCTATGAGTTTGGTTCTGATTGTGTTGTAGGAAATGTGGACTTTAATGACAACATGTACCAAGGATGGAAAACTTCAAGATGGGAGGAGTTTCAAGGAATTGATCACTCCTATTGGCAACAACCTCCGGATGCGTATAGGTATAATTTCCATCCTAATGCATGTCAATTCAATGGCTATGGTGAAACTTTATGTGAAAATCAACTACCACCATCATATGCCTATGACTCTTATCCTCAACATGAACCTCAACCATTCTCACAAGCCTCTCATTACCGAACACTTTCCTATGATCCATATCCATCACATGACCA
The DNA here is from genome assembly GCF_000816755.2 of Arachis ipaensis. NCBI lineage: Eukaryota > Viridiplantae > Streptophyta > Magnoliopsida > Fabales > Fabaceae > Arachis > Arachis ipaensis. The sequence continues at coordinate 13,937,703 of NC_029791.2, read as the reverse complement.
ATCACCCATACCATATTCTTATGACCATTATGAGAAAGAACCCTTGGAACCACCACAACCTTATCATGACCACCTCAATGCACACCATCTCTATACCCTTACCAAGAAGAACCACCTTCCTACTATGAACCCTTTCTCCAAAATAATGAACCCTCTTATCCACCCCAAGCCCCAATAGATGATTCTCTCACCTTGCTACTTCAAGGACAAGCGGATATGCAAAGAAACACCCTAGAGTTTGTGACTAACTTGATCAAGGTAGTGCATACTTTAGCCTACCAATGCTTGAACACTTAAGGTGCTTCCATAGCCACATGTGAAGAATCAATTGAAGAGCATAGCATGAAGGAGAGATTGAAAATTCTGGTGGAAAATGAGAGATGCCACTTTGTGTTAGAACAATTGGAGGAGCCTATGATCATCGAAGAAAAGGAGGAAGTGGTTGAAGATTTAGGAGATATTGAAAGTCCATGGGAATGTAGCATCATGGAGCACTCTTCCAAGAAACTTGATATTGATGTTGAGGAGGGTGCGCAACCTACAAGGCATATCATACTTGGAGACTTGAAAGAGGTTTATCAAGAGATGGATTCAATCATGGATGAATTTCTATCTACAATTGAATCCTTTCCCATTGCAGAAATTGGCGAATTAAAAATTATTAGAATATATGCGTTGCAAGTATAGTTCTTAACTCGCCAGAAATCAAAGACAACACCAAGCCAAGTGATAAAAGGAAAAAGGTTGAAATTGAAGAAGCTTGCGAAGAGGTGGAGATAGTCAAGGAAAAGCACAAAGGAGTGGAGCTTGCAAGATCATTAGGACCACCCCTTCCTAAGTCACCATCCTACACAACATTCAAGTGGGTAAAATTCTTATCCCTAAGCTTTACTTTCTCACTTGAATATGATTTGATTGAAAATGATGGTCAACTTAGAGCTCTTTGTGGAGTTAAAAGTAGAAGAGAGTTGTGTAGTGGTTGGAAACATCACTCTAGGTTCATGACGGTTGCATGCTCAAAGTTGTATAGTAATGATTGGTGGAGAACTAATTCGCATGGGTCTAGGAAGTTGTTTGGAAGCTTCTTTGATAATTCTAAGGTCACGCCACCCGGATGGAATAACGATGACCAATTTAAGGACGGGTGTCAAAACAAAGTGTGGGATCCCGGATCGCACAAGGAAAATCAAATTTGGGAGCTCATAGTTTGTGAAGAACTCCATCAAAGCTTGAAGATATTACAATTGAAGAATGGAGCTTATTGGAGATTCAAGCATTGGTGGATGTTCAAGGATAACTTCAAGCACAAGCCACCTTGAGAGGAGCTCCCCAAAAGTCCAACTCAAGGACAATAAACAAAAGTTCTAGGTGGGAGACACCCACCATGGTAAATTCTTTTCATTTTTTTTCTCTTTTGTACATACTAATAGAATTAGCTTAATTTCATGTTTTGTTGAGTTTGTTGAGTCTAATTGGTAGTTTAGTATGTTAAATAATGTTTTATGGTGTTTTAGTAGCTATTTAGAGGTTTGGAATGCTTGGATTAGTGCAAAAACATAGAAATTTTTTTTTGAAAAACAGAGCACCATTTGCGCGTACGCGCACTGCGTGCGTACGCGTGCATCAAGAATTTTCGCCTATCCGCGCACACGCGCTATGTACGTGTACGCGTGGATTGAGAAATTTCACCCCCAAGCCAAAAACCCGAGAGTTGTGCGAACGCTGCGCTAGCATTGTGCCTTTGGCACAAAACCACTCGCGCGTACGCGTACATGACGCGTACGCGTCACTCTCGAAATAAGCCATCGACGCGGACGCGCCATGTACGCGTACGCGTCGTGCCCATTGCACCACCATCCGTGCGCGCACGCCATGCGCGCGTACGCGCGGATGTCCTTCCTTCAACACATCTCTTTTCTTCTCCTCTTTCCATTTCTTTCCTTCTCCTTTCTTCTTCCCTTCTTCTACCCCTCATCTAATACTCCCAAACACCATTGATAACCATTTATTTTAGTTAACTAATTAGTTAGTTAGTTAGTTGATTAGTTAGTTTTCATTTCATTTTCTCTTTTTCATTGTAAGTATTGGATTGTTATTCTTGTTTACCATTAATTGCTGTTGAGTATTAAAAAGGGATGTTATCTTAACATCATTATGTTTATAATCTTTGTTGGATTCTATTATTGAGGTTATATTTTGCTACTTGGTTTTGAGTTTTTCATGCTTACCTTTTAAGAATACCAAGTGATGAGAATTGCCTTCGAGCTTGTAACTCTTCTTGAATTGCATGATTTGGCCACGATGTGATTTGAACCCTATTCTTTGATTAGGCAATCTCTTGACATTGGATGGTGTGCATTTACTTTAATGCATTGTATTTCACGATCATATGCATCCATATGCTTATAGCTTGAATGCCTTCATGCTTCTTTAATGCTTGTTTTACCTTACAAGTTTACTTAAAGCATCTCAAGCACACTAAAATGAGTAAAGTGCATGCTCCTTTTGTGACATAACTTTTTATGCTAATGTGTGTTCTAAAAGGCGCCTAATTTAGAACTCACATCCCTATTTTCCTAATGTCACACTAATTCACTCACTCAATTCTAGTGATTAGTACCTCATTCCCAACAATGTATGCTTCCTTGTTTTTGTGTTCTCTCATCTTATGGTGTTATATTTTTATTTTTCATGACTAATGCACCACAAGTAAAAACGGAAGCGCAAAGAACACACAGCAATCGGTTGACCTACCAGCTGAAGGTAGCAACCCAGAGAGTCGCCGTACCCCCTTGCTCATCTTTGAGTGCACCGAGGACGGTGCAAACTTTTAAGTGTGGGAGGTCGTCCGACCGGTCAGCGATTTTGGGTGAGAAATTTCTAATCCAACACTTTTGCATTTCATTTTAGGTTTTTTGGATTTTTGTTGCATTTTCTTAATTTTGCATATATATACATAATAAGCTTAGTAAAAATAATGAGGTTCTTCAAGATTTCTATCTATAGGGCACCAATTGATTTGAGTGAAAACTTTTCATAGGACTTGCTTGAATTTTATATATATTGTGGATCATGTTTTTGAGCTAAGAACACAAGCAAGTGAGATTTGAGCCTAATGGTATGGTTACATCTTATAACCACTTATTCTTCCTTCTTGTGTGCATTATTCTCTTCCTATGATTGTAATCTTTGATTTGTTTGATTCTTTATGTCCATTATTTTGTGTATTCATGCATTTATATGATTGAGGCCATTATTTTATTTAGCTCACTTACCCAAATAGCCCTACCTTTTATCTTCCTTTGTTAGCCAACTTTGAGCATACACTTAACCCACTTGTTCTTAATTTAGCACATTACAAGCCTTGAAGCGAAAAATAATAAAAGTCCCTAATTTGGATCTTTGATTAGCTTAGGCTAATGTGTGTATCATTCAAGTGTGAGAAAACTTGGGACATTGGATGAATAAAAGGGTAGTTTTGTATTTTTATTGCAAATGTTGGGAATTGGGTACATGCTCATGTGTAATAAATGTAAAACCTTATGCATTGATGTTTTTGTATATATCGCAAAGCAAAAAGAAAAAAAAAGAAAAGAAAAAGAAAAAAATAGAAAAAGAAAGAAACAAAGAAAAAAAGAAATAAAAAGGAGACAAAATGCCCCAAAGCAAAGCTCAATAAGGATCAATGCATAATTGTTGTGAAATGAAAAGAAAATGCATGAGTATGTTAAAAAGTGAAGAATGGGTAGTTAGGTTAACTTTTGAATTGTATAGGATGTCATAGGCTAGGTGGGAAGTCTAAGCTTATCAAAGATTCAAATTTCAAGCTCACTTAACCATATATGCATCCTACCTTGACCCTAGCCCCATTACAACCAATGAAAAGACCTCATGATACTTGTATGCATGCATGAAATAAATGTCGATTGTGAGAAGAAAAATAAATTTTGGAAAGCATGATTAGGGGAGAATTGAGTGAATCAACCCTAAACACTTGAGCGAATAGAGTGCAAACACTACCGGTAAGGGTTCGATTGCTCAATTACATGTTTTCCACCTATGATCATCATTCCTCATGCAAGTTTGTAAAAATATTTAATAGCTCAAGTCAATTGTGGTTTGGCATGGTTGTTAATACCCTTAGCCATTGTGCATATATGTATTTCTGGGAATTGATTTATTTTGACCAAGCAATTGCATTCATGTAGATAGTTGCATATAGGTAGTTTGCATTTAGATTAGTTTACATTGAATAATTGTTGATACCCCTTTGTTCTTTCTTGGTTTAACATGAGGACATGCTTGGTTTAAGTGTGGGGAGGTTGATAAACCCCATTTGGAGGATTTATCTTGTGCTTAATTTAGGGGATTTTATGACCTTTTACCCACATTTATTCAATGAAATAGCATGGTTTCATGATTGTCTCCTAATTTGTGTTTAAGTGTGAAAACATGCTTTTTAGGCCCTTAATTGTTTAATCTTGATTTACCTTTGATTTCATTAGATGCCTTGATATGTTTGTTAAGTGATTTCAGATTTAGGAGGCAAATATTGGATCAAGGGAATGAAGGAAAAACATGTAAAAATGGAGAACTCATGAAGAAATGAAGGAATCGCAAAAGATGTCAAGCCAACCTCTTCGCACTCAATCGACCATAACTTGAGCTATAGAGGTCCAAATGATGCGGTCCCAGTTGCATTGGAAAGATAACATTCGGGGCTTCAAAATGATATAAGATTTGTCATAGTTGCATCGCGGATAGGGGCGCGCACGTGCACGGTACACGTCCGCACCGATGGGTGCACATGGTTCACTTAATGCAACTCGTGGCCAGCAATTTTAGAAGCCTTGTGGGTCCAATCCAACTCATTTCTGATGCTATTTAAGCCAAGGATTGAAGGAGAATTAATATACTTTTGATCATTAGTCATAGTTTAAGTTTTAGAAATAGTTAGAGTTAGTTTCTAGAGAGAGAAACTCTCACTTCTCTCTAGAATTAGGATTAAGTTTTAGATCTAAATCTACTTCTTCTCCTCTTCTAATTTTCCTTTTTTTCCCTAATTGCTCTCTTGTAGTTGTAGAATTCTTCTTCTCTTGTAATTCCTTTGTATTGTTAGTTGTAGTTTATGAACTTTCTTTTGTAGATCTACATTTCTTCTTCAATGCAATTGGTAAGTTCTTTGTTGTTTCATAATTGTTTTGGATTTCTAGTTCTCACACTTTGCCAAGAGCCTTCTTAGTTGTTAGTTTATTTCTTTTGCAATTTACATTCCTTGTTCCTTAACTCAAAAATCCTAAACATACTTCATAGCCAATAACAAGAACATTTGTTTGCAATTCCTAGGGAGAACGACCCGAGGTTTCAATACTTCGGTTTATAAATTTAGGGGTTTGTTTTAGTGACAAACAAATTTTTGTATGAAAGGATTAATGTTGGTTTAGAAACTATACTTGCAACGAAAATTCATTTGTGAATTCTAAACCGTCAAAAATTCGTATTCATCAGTAACGCATTTATAAAGCACATTACACAGGGATTTGGGGTGAAGTTGATGCAAAAACTCCGATTTATCAACCTTTGGTATAAGCACAAGCATGGTCTCATTCAAGCAATTAATTTCATTTGGGTTTCTCCAAAGATTAAGGATTACCTTTTCAATTCCCTTATGCACTTTGTCCTAATTTCTCTTGGTAGAAGATACTAAGCATTCCATCAACTCCAAGTGCCTTTAAAGCTCCTATGTTGAAGATAGCTTTACGGATTTCCTCCTTATCCAGCTGTCTCATAGCATTCACAACAATTTGAGGAAAAAAGATAGTACTATTCAAGTCCTCCCTAACATCTTTATCTTCAGAGAAGAGGTTATGGTAATATCTAATGGCCATATCCTCTAGAATCCCTTGTTCCTCCACCTAGTTCCATCATCATCCCTCAAGCACAGAATTTTGTTACGCCTTCTTCGAATAATGGTTTTACCATGATAATACCTGGTATTGCGGTTCCTATCTTTAATCCAATTTGCTCTTGATTTCTGAATCCAAAGCCTCTCTTCTTGGTTAAGGATTTCTTCAAGTTGGTTTTGGAGCTCTTTTTCTAAGACCTCTAACCTCCGATTCCTTCCATACAACCCGCATAGTTGAATACCTCCAATTCTTGCCATGAGATGCCTTTTCTTTTTGAATATGTCACCAAAAACTTCTTTTATTCATATTTCAATACTTTATTTCAGCTCATTGATGTTGGTAAAGTAACTTCACCCATCCTCCCAACTACTTTCCAGTAGTCTTCTGAAATCAGGATGTTGCATCCAAAAGAATTTAAACCTATAAGGTTTGTTTCTTTTTTCCACAGGGTCACCTTCAACCCGCACCAAGAGGGAATGGTGATATGAGTACGTTCAGACCAGATTTGTTAAGTAAGCTTCGAGAAATAAGATGTGCCATCTATCATTACACAGTCCCCTATCCAAGCGTTCTAAAACTCTGTCTCTGTCGTCTCTGGTTCTCCCTTCCATGTATACTTCATGCCCTTCGCCCCTAAATTAATCAAATTACAGTTGAAGATCCAATTTTTAAATTCAGACACTTCTGAGGGTCAGCCGGTCTACCTCCCTTCTTCTTCGAGGGGTCAGCTATCACATTGAAGTCTCTGACCATGAAGCAGGCTCCCTGAACTTGATTGGCATATATTTTGATTTCTTGCCAAGCCTCCCTTCGTTCATTCTCTCTTGGACTACCATAAATAATGGTGAGGGTCCACAAAGGCTTTCTGTTCTCTTCTACCAACACATGCATAAATTATTCATGAAGTTGTATGGGTCTGAGCCCAAAGTTATCCCTTCTCCAAAGCAACCATATACCTCTACTAAAACCTCTAGCCTCAACTAGAATAGATTTGGTGAAGCCCAGTTCCTTAATCACTTTTTCTGCTTTAATCCCACTACACCTAGTTTCCTTAAGTGCCACAATGTCTAGCTTATAAGGGTTCAGATAGTCTTTATAGGCTCTGTTGAACTTACCCCTAGCAACTCCTCTAACATTTCAAGACAAAATAATCATAAATAAACCAGAAGAGAAAGAGTACAAACAAAAAAAGGGCCTAGGCCTGCATCTCATTGTCATCCCTTACAGGATCAACACACATTTGCTCTGTATCATTAGGCATCATGTTATTGTCTATCTCAAGAGTCTATTTCCTTCTGAGCATATACTCTTTAAAAGGCCTATATTCTTGTCATGTATATCCGGTGGCTTTGGGTTTGACCCATCCACTCCCACTATGACTCCTTCCATATCCATATCAGTTCCACCCTCCCCTTCACTTTTCTTTGAACGATTTCTCTCTCTTGGGTCCCCTTACTAATTAGGCAATTTGCTATCTTGTCGTTTTGTGCTCCCTTCTCTCCTAAAGGAGATTGATTCCACCTCGTACCACCATATTTCTCCAAAGGTGTTTCAGATACGTACAAAACGGTCATTCGAAAATCCTGGGTGCCTTACCACATTTCTTGCGCATTTTGCTTCCAAAAAGGAATGTTCTTTTTTCTTTCTCTCTATTTGCCTCGGCCTCACTCGCTTTACTTGCCTCGATCCTATTTTCTTTCGTTGTCTGCTTCCCTGTCACTTGTATTTCCTGGGGCGCGTTGGCTTCACCTTCTTGCAAAGCACTGAATCTAGACCCCATCTCCACTCTGTTATTCACCTTTTCTCCCTCCTTGTTATCATTTACCTTTTTTCTCCTTTTGGCCTCTACACCATAAGCAATTCCCCATACTAGCCAGGTGATGTCGGATTACTGTTAGCTCTTTCCCCATGCACAATGTCAGCTTCCCTACCTATTTGGCTATGGTCATTCTCTGAACAGTGCTCCTTAGTATATCCCCATCTCCCACAATGGAAGCAAATGGAGTGAAATCCCTCATACTCAACAAAAACCATTTTTTCTTTGATTCTAAGCTTTGACCTGAGGGGCTTTGATAAGTCTATCTCCACACACAGCCTAGCAAACCTACCCCTCGCTTGCTCCGCCGTATTATAGGCCACCTTCAAGGTCTTACCAATGGTAACCCCAATAGTTCGCAGGACGTGCTTGTCATAATATTCAATGAAAAGGTCTGGAATCCTTACCCAAGCTGCTATCTTATCCAACTTTTCCCCTTCTGGGTTGAAATCAGGTTTTCACCTTTGAAAAGCTAAGTAGTTGTCGAAGATCAACCAAGGACCTCCTTTAAGGGCACCGTCATAATCTTCTCTTATCGTGAACCTAACAAGGAAGAACTCATTCCCAACATCAATGAGAGTGATCATTCCTTCTTTAGCCCACATTGCATCCAATCGCCTTTTCAAAATGTTAAACCCAATTCTTCTCCCTAGAAGCTTCACTATTAGAGTGTATTCCCAGAACTTGTTCAATCTGTTTTGCTCCGCTTTGTTCATAATGAGGTTAGGGCATCCATCCTCATTCCAGACAATCTTCCTCCTCAAGAGCGTCCGTCGATCTCTCCAATCTTTACTTCTTAGAACTTTCCCTTCCTTATCCGAATACTCGTACTCGAAATCATAGTCGGAGTCGTCCTCCTCNGACATTTAACCATGCTCACGTACGATTTCTTTATTTGTGGAGCTCCAGGGCCCCTTCCCTGACCTTACATTCCCTTCTTTACAACTTGGTTATCTTCCACCTTGTCTTCACTTCACAGTTTCCTTTTACTCCTTCAAAAGTTGTCTACCTCCTCAACCAATGGGGCTTCACCCCATCACGACCTTCACCGATAGTCAGCATAGAGAGAGATACTTTTCGGTCTAACGCCAAAAATTTCTAAACCCGGCATTTGTTTTTCATTTCTAATTTTTGGTTCTTTCTTGTATTAAACCTGATAAGGTGAGGCCGTATCCAAAGTGAGTGGTGGTTTGGATCTATTGGAACAAATTGTGACTCACGATCAAAAAGAAAAATGTGATTAGAAATCAGTGATTAACGACGGTGGCCTTTTTCACAAAAAAAAAAAAAAGACATTGTAGTGGATCTCTCTAATCTCTACAACAGTTGTTTGACAAAGATTGTTATTCTATACTGTGTTTCAACTTTTAAGTGTAACAACCTTCCACTTAAAAGGATAATATTTATTGCAGAACTGAATTGAATTCAAGTATTTCGAATGAATTAGTAGAACTACAAAATTAAATTGAATTTCAATATTTAAAATATTTATCAAATGAATTAAATTTTTTTAGTTGACAATTTTATTTTTTATTAACATAATATATATTTAAATAATAAATATACTTATTTATTAAATTATAAAAAAATATCCAAATATAGCCTTAAGTGTACAAGAATAATAATAAAACACAAAACATATCACATCATAACACTTATTATATAAACCAATGAGAATATTAAGCTCAAGATTATATGAACATTTTGCCCAACAACAAAAGAGACTACTTAGCACTACAACTAGTCTTGAGTTATTGACCAAATCGTCACTCAAGCGAGTAAGCAATATGAATTAATTAAAGTAAAGACGGCAGATTTAGCCTTTACCATTTTATACCATTTTATATTACACCCTATTTTGAAAAGGACAGATACAAAGGAAAAAAAAATTGACACTCTTTTAGTCTTTACCAATTGAGGCATTGACAACCATAACTCCCAAATAAATACACATTATACAAGATGATGGACGCATGATTTTTCTATGAGGTTCCAAAGCCCCCATTCCCACCTACTTCTCCTTCCCAACCTAACAATGGATAATCAAAGGAAATATAAAACAACGATCTTTGATGTATTAATAATTTTTTAACTTCCTAGATTGATTAACTTAATAGTCAAGAGACCAAAGGTTCTCACACCATCTTGCAAAATTTTGGGCTTTCACACATAATTTTGTCATATATGTGGCTCAAATCGACACCTTAAAATAAAGATGAACTTGAACTTCGTGGTTTGCATTTTGTACTAGTTTCAACAAACCATGGCATTGGCATGACACCATAAATCTCTCCCTCCAAGGAGAAATTTTTCCTAATTGTTTTTGCAACAAAATTTGGTACCATGAAGTGTGACATATTCATCATGATCCAACAAAAGCAATCTGCAAACAGTAAAAGAAAAAAAAAAAGAGAAATCAGTACTTGGAAGTTGGAATAAAGATAATTGGATGTATAAAATAATTCCATTATTTTTAATAGAATATATAATGATTCTAATTTTGATGTACAGAATATTTTATACAATCATTCAATTACATCCATTTTTTTTTAGATGACTATTAACACAGTCAATGTAAATAATAGTTATTTTATGTATATGTAAAATTACTTTATGATATATGACGTTGATATTTTAAATAAGTGTAAATTTCAATCATTTAATTAGCATATTGTTTTCATCAAGTGTAAATTTAGTCTTAGTAAATATCTCGTTCAAGTTTTGATTTGAAGAAATTTTTTCATAATCATAAAATACTTTCAATAGAAAGTGTGATTCTATTTAAATTAAATACTATTAAACTAATATAATGAGTACGCAATAATTTTCCGTTTATCTGTGAAATGCATACCTTATAGTTGATTTCTACATGTCTATGGTTGCTGAATTCTACTTCACATCAATGGATCAGTGCCCAAGTTCTTCAATCTGTGTTCAACGGCTTTAAGATCACGAAGATGTTGCAAAATTTCTTGAAGCAGATCGGTTCCTTTGTCACCGTTCTGTATAGAGCCCACACAATTTTGCAGAAACTCTCTATCAGATTCAAGAGCTTGTAACCGCTCATAAACACGATCCACTTCTTCTTCAACTGAAACCTTTTCAATTGCACCAACTGAATCTTGCACATCTTCAACTGATTCAGGTTTCATGATTTGTGTATGATCAAGTGTGTATGCTTCTTCCTCGTTCTCATTTTCCGCGGCATCTAGATATGGTAGCAGCCTTTTTGCCAATGATCCCATTGTTCTTCTTTGATTATTTTGTTTATCATCTGAAAAATTATGCATATTTTCCTCTGGACTGCTATAGTTGCTGCAATTCTCATTCAATTCTTTGTCACAATGTGTTGATGAATGCTCAGTTATTTCGATATCATCCATGAATTCTTCGCTCTCTTCGAGATTCATAATCTTTTCCTCCAATTCTCTTAGCTGATCAAGAATCAAGGCTCGCTCTTCTTCGAATTCGGCTAATGAATCATCAAGAACACTAATATGTTTCACACAATCCAATGCCATCTCTTCCAAATTCGAAACACCATCAGCAGTAGTTGCCTTGTTGTTCAAGTTATCTTCTTCTTCTTTGTCCCTTACTTCGCGGTTGAGATCAATGGATATATCAGAGGAAGAAGAAGAGTCTCTGCTTCTTGTGGTTCCATCTTTCATTCTTCTCAACAGCCTTATCTTCTCTTTCGCCTCGTAATCCATGACCTTCTGTCTATACTCTTCCAGTTCCTTCTCAAGCTCTTGCTTCTCTTTTTCCCTTTTCAACATTAGCTCGTTCAAAAGCTGCAAAGCTTCTTGATCATACTCTGCTTGTTCTTCCATCATTCGCTGGTATTGCAGCGCTTCCATCCGCATCGCGGCCTTTTCCTCTTGCAATCTTGTAATCATTGCCATTGTTTGATTAGCAGCTACAGCGGATGCGCTTCGCTCTTCTTCTAGTTCTTGATATATAGCACTCAGAGCCTTTCTTTCAGATTTTAGAGCTGTTTTTAGATTATCAATTGTTGATATTGGATCACCATATTCTAGCTCGCTTGCAACGCTGCCATCCATTGAATCCTCAGCTCCTAATTCTCTTTGCATCAATTTCCTATGCGCATATTGCAGGCCATTTACAGAACTGGGAGTTCCAGGAAGTTTATCTTCATCTGCTTCACATGATTGATGGCTTGTTTCTTCATGATTTTTCTCGGCTGAGTTTGTTTTCTCAATCATTTCAGCATAGTCATTATCTTTTGCAGCTTCTTTATCTGAACCTGCATTGTGAAACCATGAAATAGCTAAGAATTTCTATATTGAAAAGTTCCGGAATTAGAATGAAAGAAAAGGAAAATCCAAGAGTAAGGTGCAAGAAAACTTGCATAGGTTATTCTGAGAAATAAATTTATCAAAGGCATTGTCAACTCCATCATCATTCACAATCATTTCAGCATAATCATTATCTTTTTCACCTTTATCTAAACCTGCAGAACTTGAGTGCTTCAGAATTAGAATGAAACAAAACGAAAAGAGTAAGGTACAAGAAAACTTACATAGGTTATTCTGAGAAATGAATTCATCAAAGGCATTAGCAACTCCAGTATCATCCTCGCTTTCTGAAGATTCGTCTTCTGCTATGCATTGACATGAGAATTCTTGTTCTTCAGATGGAGGCAAATTATCTGTGTAAGCAATTGTTGAAGTCACATAAAAGATTGAAATGTTAGTTCTTATAATTTATGTAATTGTTTGTACCTGTTGGATTTTTGTGTGATTCTTCCATATCATCTTCTATATCATTGTCACCATTGGATAAAATTTGAGACTTGCTTAGATTATTCTGAGCAATGAATTTTTCAAAGGCATTTCCAACATCATCATCATCATCATCACTTGTTGAGGATTCATCATCCATTGAAGATTCATCTTCATGTGAGCTTCCATATGAGCAAAGTGGTTCTTCAGATATAGGCAAATCAACTACATGACCAAAAGGTTATTTCTACTATTGGATGAATTTCACTTAAAAAGAAATTGTAAAAGAAACATGAAAAAATCATGAACATTCTTGTACCTCTAGTGTTATTTTGTTCTTCTGAGACAGCTTCAACATTGTTGTCTTCATTCGAAGAAGTTTGAGCTTCTTCAAAAGTAAAAATCTTCTCTCGATGTACCTTTGCTACTGAATCCTGTTTCAATTCTTCAAATTCAAAAACTATAGAATTCTCCAAGCTTGATTCAGTTATATCAAACCTTTCAAGTTCATCAATCTTGCATGGTTCAAAAGGCAAAGAGGTAACAGAATCTATGAACTCAACAGGTATCAAGCGATTCGTTTCGCATTCCACATTGTTCTTGAAGTGTCTATGGATGACTTCAATTGATCTATCTTCCCAACAATTGATAGAACCATTAGGATCCAGCTCGGTGATGATGATAAGATCATCTTTTTCTCCTTCCTTTTCATCAGAGTGCAAGTTCGAGACAGAACTCGAACGATCCTCTGCCACTTCCCTGAGGATAAAACTCTCAATATCAGAAAGTATCTGATGCACATCATCATGATCTTCTTCTTCTTCTTCTTCTCCATTGTTAATCTCAAACTCAATGTCTTTATCAGCTTCCTTTTCATCATGTATTGATTCTACAATGAAAGAGCCTTTTCTTGCATCTCCCCAAGAAGGCTTCAACAAAAGATAAGGAGGGTAAAGCTCTCTCCTCAAGCTCTCATTGCAGCAGGAGCATCTCTTTGTGTCATCATCATCACCGTTTTCATGACTAATCCAAGATATGAATGCGATTCTGTTGTGTCCAATCCCAACTGAGTTTTCGTGCCGGTTCGGCCTAGAAGCCAAGCAATCCTCACACATGTGCTGTGTGTCAGCAAGCTTTTTATGATTTGAACAGTAACCAAGCTTCGAAATCTCAGCTGCATGAGACTCACAAACAAGATCCTTATCCAAATTTCCACTTTTTCCATGCTGCAAGATGTGATCAACCCTTGAGCACCAAAGGCATGGTGGTTGGAGGCCAACACATTTTGCAAATCTTGAGATGAGGTAGCTGAACAAGGAGTTGAGGAGAAGAAGTACTATGAGGATCCATTCAAGAACTGCATACACAAGAATCACCACAACTTTGTTGGTGTTTCTGTGTAGCATGGTGGCAAACTTGTTGGCGGCCATTGATGGTTTTTGTTTTTTGGTTTTGTTTCCAATTTTCCGAAGCTTTGGAGTTTCTTTTGCATATGTGTGTGACTCTATGAAGAGTGTGGAAGAGAATGTGAGAAGAGGGAAAAGTGTGGGAAGGGAAAAGAAAGAGCAATGGAAAGAAGGAAGGATGTTAAAGAGTACATTAAGGGATAGTTTGGTAATTATCACATCATGGTGAGTCAAAAATATTGTCATTACAATATACGATATTCTTTTGACTGTCTGTCCAAGTTTGGATCGAATTTATAAGCAACGATCTAAAAATAAATTACAATGGAAATTAAAAATAATAAATACAACAGTTCTTCTAAATATGGATATAAGTATATAGATACTATTCAGAAGGTGATAATAGGATTATCTCTTAATAGAATATAAATTTACGGATCAGAATATTAGGTTGCAATGCTCAAGGCAGTAATAGAGGTATAAGGAGGAGAAGTAAATAACTAAATAACATAGTTTAGAGTTGATTTAATTAGCCTG